>NC_056740.1:343918170-344218170 GCF_019279795.1 Protopterus annectens
ATCCCAAAAAAAATTTAAAAAAATTTTTTTTAAAAAAAAAAAAAAAAAAAACCAAAAATAAAAAAAAAATATTTAAAAAAAATTTTTTTTTTAAAAAAAAAAAATTTTTTTTTTTAAAAAAAAAATTTTTTTTTTTAAATTTTTTAAAAAAAAAAAATTTTTCTTTTTAAAAAAAAAATATTTTTTTTTTTTCCCCTTTTTTAAAAAATTTTAAAAAATTTTTTAAAACCTTTTTTTAAAAAAAAAAATTTTTTTTAAAAAAAAATTTTTTTTGGGGGGAAAAAAAAAAAAAAAAATTTTTTTCCTTTTTTAAAAAAAAAAAAAAAAAAAACTTTAAAAAAAAAGGGGGTTTTTTTTTAAAAATTTTTTTTTTTTTGGGGGGGTTTTTTTTAAAAAAAATTTAAATTTTTAAATTTTTTGGGGGGGGGAAAAAAAGGGGGGGGGGGGGGCCCCTTTCCCTTTTGGGGGGGGGTTTTTTCCCCCCCCCGGGGGGGTTTTTTTTCCGGGGTTGGTTTTTTAAAAAGGGTTTTTTTTTTTTTTTTTTGGGGGGGAAAAAAAAAAAATTGGGGAATTTAAAAAGGGGGGTGGGCCCAAAAGGGAAAAAGGGGTGTCCCTTTTTTTTTTTTCCCCCCTTTTTTTTAAAAGGGGTTTTAAAAGGGGGAATTTTTTGGGGTTTTTTTGGGTTTTTTTTGGGGTTTTTTTTAAAAAAAGGGGTTTTTTTTTTTAAATTTTTTATAATTTTAAAATTTTTTTTTTTTTTAATTTTTTTGGGCCAAATTAAACTTTTTAAAAAAATTTAAAAAAAAAAATTTTAAAAAAAAAAATAAAACCAAAAAATTTTTTTAATTTAAAAAATTTTTTTTTTTTATTTTTTTTTTTTCAAAAAATTTTTTTTTTAAAAAACTTTTTTTTTGTTTTTTTTTTAAAACTTTAAAATTTTTTTCTTTTTTTTAAAAAAAAAAAAACCAATTTTTTTTTTTTTTTTATTAAATTTTTTTTTTTTAATTTTTTTTTAAAAAATTTTTGGGTTTTTTAAAATTTTTTTTTTTTTTTAAAAATTTTTTTAAAAATTTTTTTAATTTTTTTTTTAAAACTTTTTTTTTTTTTTATGTGTGTGTGTGTTTTATATGGGTCTACTTTGTTTCATTGAAAGTTCATTTCACTGAATTTGAATTCACCCTGACCAAATTGCTGAAAGCTCAAATTACTGAAAACTCATTTAACTGAATCTCATTTCACTGAAGTGAAGTACTGGCACTGCATGGAGTACTGTAATATAAGTAAAAGGTATATGAACATTTCCCCACTGTAGTGCGATTCTGGAGATAGTATATATAGGTGGGTGGTTGTGGGGGGGCACAGCCCTCCACATTGGGGAGTGTGGTGGGCTTAGCCCCCCCTCCCACTTAGTTTGAGTATATATTGTCTTCTGGAAAGAGTTAGTCATTGGTGTTGTAAGTATGCATGTCTATGGTTTAAAATGTACTGTTTTGAAGATTTCAGTGAAATATAACATAAAACCAAACTGTGCCCCCCCCCCAACTATATATACTAATTCCAGGATCGCACAACACTGGAGAAAAGGGCATGTACCTTTTTCTTGCCTTACAGTACTCTACACAGTGCCAGTACTTCAATTCAGTGAAATGAGATTCGGTGAAATGAGTTTTCAGTAATTTGAGCTTTCAGCGATTTGGTCATGGTGAATTCAAATTCAGTGAAATGAGGTTTCAATGAAACAAAGTAGATCCATATATATATATATATATATATATATATATATATATATATATATATATATATATATATATATATATATCGTAATAAAACCGACTAAGCGAACTAATGAAGAAAAATAACAAATGACTAAAAAACTTCAAAACTAAACTAGGAGAGATACCGGGACTCAATGACAGTATTAACATTAGATGTGCATTACGCTGGATTTGCTTGGTTATTGTCTGTCTGTTTATTTCTGTTTTTAGTTTTAAGCCTTCTATATATTAGTACATTTATTTTTGTTTGGATATTTTCATTCTTGTACTTCTTTTTATTGTCATCAACGTTCTTCCAGACCTTTCCTTCACTTTCTCAGCTTCATATTATGTCCAGCTCTCTGTTTCTATTGGTTTTTAGGTTTAACTCTTCTATAGGCTGTTTGCTAGGTTTTTACTATTTGATTGGACATTTGTTTTACCAACCCTGTCTTGCTCAGCTTACTAGTACACATTAATTATTTTGGTTTATTATTTTTTGAATCTATAGGCTGTTACAGGTTGTTAGTAATTACTGATTGGTTCTAAACAATTCCACTGTATTGTTCCATGTGCTTCTAACTATTTAAACAGGCACATTTACTGTTTTTCATTTGTATGCATTGTTTCTCTGAAGAAGTCCTATACACCGAATAAAGGATGAAAGCGCTAAGGAAACTGCTTTGCCTGTGAGTTTATTTGCATACTCTCCTAGTTTAGTTTTGAAGTTTTTTAGTTTTATATATATATATATATAGTTTTTTTTTTCATTCGTGGGAGGGTGTATCCCCCACACTGGGGGGGGGGTGCAGGAGGGGCTTGCCCTCTGCAAAAAAAGAAGTTTAAATAAGAGTAACGTTTGAGACTCACCCTTCTCCTGGAGTGTCTATCTGTTTATTTGTTTTCAGTCTTCTGGTCCATGAGTTTACAACGGCTGACATTTAATAGGCAGCCGCGTTTTTCACCTTCTTTAGTACCTACTGCATGTCTTCAGAAAACAGGTGTCTAAAATATACTAAAATTCTATTATCCATGCAGTAAGCTGAACATTTTTCATGTCAAGGTGTATCAAACAACCCGTCTTACGTGAGCAAATCTAGTCTGCGGAGAAGCTTTTGGTAACTGTCCTTGGTGAGACTGAAAAGAAAGGAAAACCACTGTTACCTGGGCCAAAAGAAAGTCACAATCAAAATTTTGGAGAGTCTTTCTGGATCTTCATAAGAACCATAGATATCAGTAGATGGAGTGGAAAAGCATACAGGAACATTCCCTTCTATGGGAATAGAAAGGCATCTGTCTTTTAGCCCTGTTTTTGAAGGAGTTCTAGGACAGAATTTATTTAGGTGCCTGTTCTGAAAAGAGGCAAACAGATCTAAATGAGGTGTTCCCTCAAATGAATAAACTCTTATAAGACCCCAGGATGAATCCAGTCTGATCTGAGGTACCAATATATTTTCCTCATGTGGAGTGTGGCCAAAGCAAACATAATAACCACAGATAATCACCCCTTCCTGTCATAATCATAGATGCTACAGATCCCAAAATCATGAAAAATTATGTAGCAGATTGGAGAAACTTGGGAAAAATTGCTGGAACATCTCTACTTTGTCTGTAGGAGGAAAGGCTCCTCCCAGGGCAGAATCCAACAGACATCCCAGCCACTAGTGGAGTTCCACACAGGGATCAGTGATGGGACCTGGCATCTACTTCTCTGAAGTCAAGACAAACATCAAGGGCCTCTGGCTGACCAATTCTGCAAACAACTGCAAACTAGACATGATCACTGAATCCCCTAAATATACAGATACCTTTCAAGAAGGAATGACACATGGAAATAACTGGTACTAAAGCCATGGACTAAAACTCATTCTGAAAAAAATTAATAGTACCCTTTGGAAAGAATCCGCGGTGGTGGTGCTGCGGTAGCATTGTCGCCTCACAGTAAGACGCTGTCCGGTTCGATTCTCAGCTAGAGTGTGTTCTGCGTGGAGACATGCGTGAATGGGCATACCTTCATTGAAGGTTGTGCATCAGGGCTGGCAACTCAGCAGGTAAAAATCAACTGCCAATCATTAGCTGACTGGAGTTCCGTTGTGGCAACCCCTAACTGGGAAAAGCCTTAAGTCACAACAACCTTTTGGAAAGACTGCCATCTCTGAAAATTACCACAGTGATAATTCAGTCCTAAAAGTAGACCCAGTGATCAGGGATCTGGGAGCTCATGTTGATAGTAACCTGACCTTTGACCACCTCATGTTTAATGTGGTGAGAAGATCATTCCAAGTTGCACAACTTATATGGAATAACTTTACAATCAGGTCCAAGGAGGTCACTGTTCCACTGTACTCAACTCTCATCTAACTAATCATTGAGTGCAATGCCCCCTTTGGCATATACCTGACCAGGCACTTGAAACAGCTTGCGAGTCCACGGGCCTACTTTGATTCACTGAAAACTCATTTCACTGAATTTCAAATCACCCTCAAAAACTCACTGAAACCTCAAATCACTGAAAACTCATTTCACTGAATCACATTTCACTGAATTTAAGTACTGTTGAGCAAATAAAAACGTATATGCCCTTTTCCCAAATATAGTTAGGGGGGGTGTGGGGGGTACATATGCACATATGTGAGCAATATTTTGGTAAAGTTTGGGTATGCTTGGCTAACATACCTCTCAACCTCTTAAAACAAGAAACCTGGACAAGGGAAAAATAATGGGGGTCAAAGGTCCAAAAATATGGACACATTTTAAATATTGCTCTTATAAACTTAGAAAGTTGCTAGAATAAGAGGTGTTGTGTTGTCATGCATTTTCTGAATGATATAAAGTCAAACTCAAATGCCTGTCATTATTCTGTGATTTAAAGCCTCAATAATTTGCCAAAAAACATGAATTTTATGAGAAACCGCCCAAACATCTGAGGCACAAATCTGCACATTCTGCAAAATTCTGGATAGTTGAGAGGTATGTTGGCTAGGCTTAAAATTGTTCTTGAGCCAACAGCCTAGTAATTAAAAAAGCTAAAATAAAAAAAATATAAAAATACTATTTTGTGGGAGGGGATGAGAGAAGATTTTTGAAGGTTGATTTCAAAACTTAGATTGAACAGAAGATTCTGGACAGTTTGCAAAGACTCCTGACAGTAGAAAAAAAAGTCTGCAAAGCCAAGACAGTCATTCAAATATGAATAGATATGAATGCATTGAAGCCTGCAATAAGCCACAACTGTAGCAAGACTCATCATGAATGCCCCTGGTGCTGTGGAAAGTTCAAAGTGTAAGGTAAGAGATACAACTGATAGTCTTACCCAGACATAACAAATCTTAAATGTCTGAACTGACTGCAAATTGGAATTTGATAATAAGAGTCTTTTAAATCTAGTTTTACCATGAAGGCTAGAGGAATAAGGGACTGAAGTGATAGCATTTTGAACCTAGGAATCTTGACAAAATTATTTAAAAGGGAAAGGTCCAGTGCATGCCTCCCAGATCCTTACCTTTTTTGGTACCAGAAAAATCAAATAAAAACCTATGCCCAAGTAGTAAAGAGATACAGGTTCTATAACTCCTTGGGCCAGCATCTGGTACAGATTGGGATGAATGAAAAAAACTTTGTTCAATGGGCAAGGAGGAGTCCTCTGGAAAGGGGGATGCATTCCCATTCCCAAATGAACAGCGCTGAATGACATTGAAAACCTGTCTGTAACAGGCTGCAGCCACAAAAGAAGATGAAGTTTAAACAAAATATGAGCCCAAAAGGCATGCTGACTAAGAGGACTGCCCTAGGCTTTTGAGATTTTTCCTTTCATTTCCTTTTTTTTTTTTTTTTTGGAGCTTCCTTGCCATTGCTTTTTAACATTCTGTTTACTGGCACCTGGATGTTTAAATGGCTTACTGAAAAAAAGGGAGCGGAGGTCGAAGAAAATTCTGTCCTTTGAAAAAAGGGGTTGAACAATCTGAGTCAATCTTTGTATTAATTGCACCTTTTATTACACTTTCTTTAATACCTCATCAGCTGAAGGACCGGACCAAAACTCATTATCTAAGGGAGAACGTAGAATTTCAGTTGTAATATCTTCAGGAAGATTTCAAGAATGAAGCCATGCTAGTCTTCTCAATACTGACTTAGAAGCAGCAGCTTGAGAGAAGGAATCAGTAGAATCATACGCATACATTGCAATGCCCTTAATCACTTGAGAAGCAGATAATAGAGGCATTCAAGGATTTCCTTTACCTCAGATGGAAGGTTAAGTACTGGCTTCTACATGTTCAAAAATAAATAAATAAAAGCAAAAACTTTAGCATAGGGGCTCAACAGTTTTAAATCCTGAAAGTCAAAAGTACTAGAGGAATACATTTTCTTCCATAGCTTATCCACTGCCTTCCCATCTTTGTCAGAAGGAGTGGAGTTGACAGCCATGCACTACTTTGCAGAAACATTTTTTTTTTCGGATAAAGAAATCACAGATGGGTAAGCTTTAGTATTTGAAACTAAATGCTTATGGAACTGAGGTACAGTAAATAACCTGTCAGACTTCATAGGATCAAGACATAGACTATCAGTTAAGATAAATAGTCTGAGGTAAAACATTCACTAAAGCAGATAACACAGGAGGAACAAATGCAGAATTTGGCATTTCCCACTGTAATAAATCATGATACATTTACAGAGTTATAAGAATTTCATTCGGTTCCCACCAAAACAACTCTTTCATCTTAGATAAAGTTTTTGAAAAGGATAAATCTTCATGAGAGAAATCTGAAACCATACTTTCGTCAGAGTGTTTAGATTTTGAAAACAGTTCCTGAGGGACAATCTGATCCCTATAATGCTGGCACTTCTTATTGAACATCCGTGTTAGAAAGAGGTAGGTAATTATTTTTCATGTCTTGCTTAAGGAAACAGAAAGCAAAGGAAAATCAGCAGAAAGTTCCTTTGCAAATCCCAGTAAATCCTCTCTGTGCACAGAAGTAGTAACAGAAGACTGGAAAGTTTTTTCACTAAGTTTCTCTCTCCTGAGCAAAAAAAAAAAAAAAAAAAAAAGCACTGACTCTTTACAAACACATTAGTCACAACAGGTCCCCTCTCCCGGCTAAGTGAAGAACCTTCACTGGCACTTACCCTTGATTGAAAAATGTGGTTCTCCTTTGCTGCCATAGGCATCCCTGCAGCAAACTGCCACAGAAGTCACTCACCAGTGGTCAAAGTGCAAGAGTAGCAGGACTAACATCTGAAGAGTCCTAACAAACCTCTTGTTCCAGACAGGGGAAAGTGAAACCACAGAGACCAGGGATTGTTTCATCAGTGAGCAGAGACAAAGAGCTCAAAAGCAAATAGCAGAGCATGGGCAAGTCAGTAAAAGGCGTAGTAGAAAACAAGTGAATCTGAGGTAAAAAAAAAAAAAAAAAAAAACAAAGTCTCTCATGAGCACAGTATCCTGTACCCAATACATAAATACACAAAACGTGACTAAAGCTCCTGTCAAAAAATGGAATTTTTCTCACAAAATCTTCACATAAGTGTTTACACATATACTCCCTCAGAAATGCAATGACAGACCAAAAATAATACATTTCCTAGTAAAAACATACATGTCAGACAGAAAAATACAAATTTTCCTCAGGAAAAAAAATGAATTTAGTGGTCGTTTTCCCGACAGAGGACTTATCTGTCCAGCCTGGAAGGATAGCTAGCTGACCAACAATTGCAAGGGGTCTGCTGAGAGAATCACTTTTTAGCAACAAGGAAGTTCTGAATCTTTTTGCACTTAAACTATCCTAATATGGAGCTCTGCTCAAGCTCCTGACAACTGGAATACAGGGAAGGTGCCCTTTAGCTTTGAAAGTTGGCCAGTCATCAGGGGTAGAACCCATTTAGCCTAGGGCTACTGGCACATTGATATATGACTGAATATTACTAATTCCACCGTATCTGGATCATGCACCAAATCAAGCATGCCAGAAGTCCAAATTAAATTTGAAATTGTTCAAATTTCTTAAATTCCTAACCAAAAAACGATGTTTATTCCACAATGTAGGAATGCTGACTGCTATAAATAACTGACTTAGTATTGTTTTGACTGTTTAAATATGCAGCTTAAGTTCATTAACACAAAGTGAAGATAAATTTGAATGTATTTCAGTGTTTGATATTGCTTAAAGTATCAGATCCTGGAATGCCTTATATTGCCTCTAATATAATGGCAGTCCAAGGTATATAATTTTAGAAGTTTACATCTTTCCATACTATACAGATTTTTTTGTGTATAATATTTTCCAAGTGCATCTTCACAGGTTTGAACACTTTCCATATTTCTGAGTGGCACTTGGTGTAAACACAAAAGATATTGCTATATTCTAGGCTGGGAATTATGTAAGATTTATATAGGGTAGACATTGTCCCTGATGGTTATTTTTTTTTTAAATTGCATATGTTCATAGGTGTTTAATATGTTAATGACCACATGGGTCTTTTTAAACCACACATGCATCGCAAATTTCTAACAAATTTTGCTATCCTTGAAAAGTGTACAGAGGGGCTTGGCTATGAAACATTTGCAACTAAGGGGCTGGAAAATGAACCATTTACAGGCTGCCTATGTCCATTAGAGACATAGGTGTCAAACCAGGGATGAATTTCCTGCTCCCTGTCCAATTGTCCAAGTTACATTTGAAATGGGTTAGGGAGGAACTGTGCTTCACATGGATGGGGAGCTTGTTGTAGAGAAGGGGTTGTCTCTGGGATACATACCTGTCTCCCCAGCAGGTCATATTCACATCACAGGCAAGGTTTAAGTCTTTAGAATAGGTAATTCTGGTGTTGTTTATTTTGTGAACATGCAGGAGATCCATCAGAGTGTGTGGGTGTGTGTGTGTGTGTGTGTGTGTGGGGGGGGGGTTCTGACAATGCCTTGAATACAGTGGAAAAAATATTTCCTTGGACCTATATGCCATACCTTTGTTTATAAGTTGTGCAAAATGGAATGATTTCCTCACTACTGTAGACGTGATGGTCAAAGGCTAAATTACTGTCTATGTGTGTCCTCAAGTCCCTGACTACCGGGTCAACCCTTAGGGAAGCATTGTCAATATGACAGTTACCAGAGGTGGATGAATTCTCAAAGGATACTGTTACGTATTTCTTGGCATTTAGTTTTAGTCCATGGCCCTGACACCAGTTGTTTGTCTGTGTCAGCCCATCCTGGAGAACATTTGTGTTGGTGGGGGATTCAATGACAGCTCCTAATTTGCAATCCTATTTGGTCAGCCAGAGGCCACTGACATTTGCTTAGCATCTTATGGAGTCTACATATTTTCCAAAAGAAAATTTGTTAGGAATTAGAACCCCCAAATCTTTGAAAATATCAACGTGAGATAGATGTGATGCACCTAAATATATCCAATACCCAAGTCTAGGCTTATGGAAGCACATTACAAACCATTTACCTTTACTAAAGCTCAGACTAACAGAATCAGCCTAAGAAGATAATTTTCTCAAATAACTATTAATAGTACTCAATTTCACAGCTATAATACTGGAAATTATGAAAACAATTTTAAGACCATCCATGTATTTACTAAGCCAACATAATTTGTTATAGGGTATTGTTATAAAAAACATACTAAATAATAATGGACCACCATGCGGAACACCATTTCTTCCAACCACTGGGACAATGATGGAAGCTTTATAGGTTTTAATGACATAGTTTTCATTAAGAAAGTTTTGGAACCAAAAAATTTAACTGATACTCACTGCAAGCTTAATTCTTGTAGATATCATAAAGAGGATTACGACAAAAGATTAGCATTTGGAAATAAATTTTGCAAGGCATAAATTCTACTGTGATTTTTATGTCTGTCTTCCTGCGGCAAAATGTGTGAGATGAGTATGGAAATTCAAGAACTATGCTTATGGTCTGACAAATGTATCATTGTACTTGGATAACAAAGTGAAATATATCAGTGTTAAGTAAGGAGGAAGAATTTCATGGGATGGCCTTGTGGTGTCCAACTATCTACAGGACAATAAATTCACTGGCATGTTTGCCTGCCATGTTGATGACTTTGCATGGTATGGTGAGAAAAGCTCAGCCTCCTCAATAAATCCCTACCTGAAGGTCATGAAAAAAACCTTAATCAAATTTGTTCTGCAAGAGGTGCCCTAAAATTTCAATCCCTTGGGAAGATGTAATCCCTGAAACTAGCTTTAGTCAGTGATGTTTCCCATGCAAACCTACCTGATGGTGGCACTGAAGGGGGATATGTGATTGTTCTGTCAAAAAAACAAAAAAAAAAAAACAAAGGCAATTCTCTGCCCTTTGCTGGCAGTCAAAAATAATTAGAATAGTAGTATACAGTACTCTTAAAGGAGAAACTTTCACCATGCCAGACAGCACTGACAATGCATTGTTTCTAATTACATTCTATTCTGAACTCATAGTTGGTACGCCATTTGAATTCAGATCAGGATGCAGCACAATTGACCCAATGTGACGCAGATACTTATGAAGAAGCTAGAGATGAGAAGAGAGTCCAACTGGGCATTCCTAGACTTGGAGAAAGCATATGACAAAGTCCCAAGAAAGCTAATCTGGGCAGTACTGCGGTGATTTGAAGTCTCAGAAACATTAGTAGAATTAGTGCAGACTACGTACAAGGACTGAATGACTCAAGTACAAACAGTGTTCGGCCTCAAAGAGGGGTCCCCAGTGGGAGTGGGTGTACACCAGGTTTCAGCTTTGAGCTCACTGCTGTTCATACTGGTGATGGACTACATTAGCAAACAGGTCGGAGGGGACAGATCAACAAAGTTGCTGTATGCAGATGATGTGGCATTACAGGCAGACTCTGAGCTAGAACTTCAGCAAAGGATTGGAGAATGGAATACAAAACTGAAGGCACATGGGATGAAACTAAGCACAGCTAAGACTGTGGTAATGGTAGCAAACTAGGGAAATCAGAAGAAGCCAAGACTAGAGATAGAAGGGAAGATAGTGGAACAGGTAAACAGCTTCCAGTATCTGGGAGAGGATGGTTGAGGAGAAGGGAAGTCAGAATGAAGAGGTCAAAGCTAGAATCAGAGGAGCTGTAGCTAACCGGCAAAGAGTGTCAGGTGTAGTCTATGACAGAAGAATGCCAAAGAAGCAGAAAAAAAGGTGAATAAGACAGTGGTGTGACCAGTACTATTGTATGGTACAGAAACCTGGGCATTAAAGGCAGAACAGTTGAAGAAGCTAGAGGTGATGGAAATTAAGTGCCTGAGAAGGGTGGTAGGATGCACATTGTGGGACAGACGAAGAAGTGAGGACACATGAACAGAAGCCAAAGTAGCTACAACTGCAGAAAAGCTCAAAGAGAACATATTACGGTGGTTTGAATACATGCACAGAAAAGCAGAAGACAATCAGGTGATGAAGACTTGGGACAGACAGAAAGAAGGTAAGAGAAAGCAAGAACATCCAGCAAAGAGGTGGTGGATTGTCTGAAAGAAAATCTGTGACGGTCACGCATGAGTCTTGAAGAAGGCAGGAGTGTGGCACTGAATCGAGAGAGCTGGCAACAGTTAACATGATACCCCTACCCCATGTAGAAAAGACAGGGAAAAGGGGGTTGATGATGATGAGTTGGTAAGCCAAACTGTGACACCCTTTAGACAATCTGTGTTACAGATAACTATTCTTTGGTTGAGGCAATTATCTCTAAAAAAAACTATCACAGAAAATGTGATTCCCCCAGCTCATTTGAACCTAGAACATTCAAAATATCTTGTAGACAGTTATAAAAAAGCAACTGGCAGATTGCCTTATTAAGAAGGGGGCCTTGAACCCTTGTACTTTTAAAGTCACTTGAAGGATGAATATAATCTATAAGCATGTACAGTGAAAATGTAGTGCCTACAAATAAAAGCTAGTCCGCCATTAGGATGTCAGTACCATACTCATGCTGAGTTTGACTTTTACCTTTAGGGAGCAAATGGGTTTAACAGTCCTTACCTCAGAGGAACTGAATGAGCTACATAACGTTTGACTGACAATGGCTGTATAGAAGATTGTAAGTGATGTATAATGTTTGCAACTGTGAATATGTCAATATGTTTTGTTTTCATTTATATAAATGGATGATGAGTGATAATTTATTTTTTATTTATTTACATTTGTTGGCCGGGAGAGTCCAACTGGACACAGGTCCGTTCTCAGCGGAGGCCTGGGGAGAAAAGCTCCACATTCAAATGTTTAAGACATTATATAATTAGAGAAATATCATATAAAATTATAGACACTGTTACAGCTGTAGAGCATAAGACAAGATTAAACAAAGTTGTACAACAGCTATAGAACAAGAATTGAAATTTTAAGCCATAGTGACAGATGTTGAACATAGTTACAGATGTAGAACAAATTCATCAGTTGGCAACTGAAACAAGTTGTTTGTGGGGTACATAACAGACAAATTGTTGCAATAAGAAGTTATTATTGTATAGTAAATAGATTAGGTTAAAGAGAAAACGAGGTTGCTATTATCAAGGTAGCTAGTGGGGTGCAGAGAGAGGTAGTGGGTGGGTGCTATTTGAGGGGGAGTTGCAAAGGCATATTCTGCAAGTAGATTAGGTTAAAGAGAAAATGAGGTTGCTATTATCAAGGTATTTAGTGGGGTGCAGAGAGAGGTAGTGGGTGGGTGGAGTGGGTCCTGTTTGAGGGGGAGTTGCAAGGGCATATTCTGCAAGTAAGTAGGTGTGCTGTTAGTAAAGATGTGAAGTGGGTGCATGATGTTACAGAGATAATTGAGGATGGGAGGGAGTTCCATAGTTTGGCTATAGCGCAGGAGAAAAAGAAGTTATGTACCTACCATAACATTCCATGTTAGTTGTCTTCATCTCACCTTCTTTCTTGCATGTTGGGATCAGAGCCGATCCTCGGCTCCAACTCGGCCATCTTCTATAGCTCGAGAGCTGTTTACTGGCTCGAGGCTAACCCTTATCTCATGATGCCTAGAGCTAGCTACCCAGATCTCATTTGAAATGGCTAACTCTAGCTATAGCTATCTAATGAACCCTTCCAAGCAAAACGTTGAGCATACCTGTCATATACTCTAAGTCAGTAGAGGAAACAACCCAGAGAACAGTCAGTCAGTGAAATCTGAACTCCTCTCGGTCCAATAGGACAAAGGGATGGAGGGGGGGACACAAGAAAAAAGGCGAGATGAAGACAACTAACATGGAACGTTATGGTAGGTACATAACTTCTTTATGTTAAGTTGTCTATCTCACCTTCGTTTCTTGCTTGTTGGGACAGCGTCCCTAGCACCTACAATCCTGGGTGGCTCATTGGAACAGACTCTTCAGAACAGTGGAACCAAAGTTAGCTCTACTCCTGGAGACCATATCCAACTTGTAATGATAAATAAAGGTATAAGGATTTGCCCACATAGCAGCGGCACAGATAGAGTCCATGGGCAATCTAGACTGGAAGGCTACAGAGGTGGCCTAAGCCCTAGTAGAATGACCTTTTGGTTTGATAGACAACTCTTTGTTTCTTAGTTGATAGATGAAGGTAATTATGTGAGACAACCACCTGGATAAGGTCACTTTGGAAACTGGGAGACCTTGTTTGCCCCTAGCATAGGAAAGGAAAAGTTGGTCCGACTTCCTTATATCCTTCGTTCTATGCAGGTAAAAAAGCAATTGTCTATGAACATCCAATTGGTGTAATTTGTATTCTGCCTTGTTGGTGTGGTTAGCGAAAAACACAGGGAGGTTAATAGATTGGTTTAGATTATTTTCTGAGCAGACTTTTGGAAGGAAAGAGGGATTAGTCCTCAGAGCAACCCTGTCCTTATGAAAAACTAAGTACGGAGGACGAATGCTTAGTGCCTGAAGTTCAGAGACACGTCTGGCTGAAGTAATAGCTACCAGAAAGAGAGTTTTCCAAGGTAGAAACTTAATGGAGCAGGATGCTGCCAGTTCAAAAGGGGGCATAATCAAGGAGGCTAGTACCAAATTAAGGTCCCAAGGAGGAGGGGGATCTCTCACTGGGGGCCTAAGGAGAGTAGTCCCTCTGAGAAAGGCTTTACACAGCTTATGAGAAATGATGTTTACATTAGAAAAGCCAACATGAAAGTTATCGATGGCCGCAAGTTGAACCCTGATTGTAGCAGAAGTGGACCCAGAATGAAAAAGCTTGGTTAGGAACTCCAAGATTTCGTGAACTGGGGCTGAAAAGGGATCTATGTTCCTAGCCTCTGCCCAACAAGAGAAACATTTCCATTTGCTAGCATAAGTCTTCCTAGTAGCGGATTTGTGAGAGGAGACAATAATCTCACGAACGGCCGGGGAAATGCTGGGAAGCCTGGCTAGGGTTGGAATTGGATCAACCAAGCTGTGAGCTGGAGTGTTTGGAGGGACTGATGCAGCTCTCCTGATTGATGAACCAGCAGGTCTGGAACAGCATCCAGAGTCCATGGCTGCTCAAGAAGGTAACGGTGCAGGAACGGAAACCATATCTGTCGAGGCCAGTAGGGGGCAATGAGGATCATTTTGCAACCCAACGGAATAGCTTTCTGTATGAGTTTGGGTATAAGAGGGAACAGAGGGAAGGCATAAAGAAGTCCCTGAGGCCAATCGTGGACTAGAGCGTCTTTGGGAGAGTGACCGGAAAGCGGGAGAAGGGAGAAGTAGTTCCTGCATTTGCTGTTGAAGGGGGTGGCAAAAAGATTGCAGCAAGGCTGTCCCTATTTACAGAACATCAGATCCGCAACTACCTGATTCAGAGACCACATGTGAGGCATGAGAATAGCGCTACTGAGCCTGTCCGCTATGATGTTGGACCTCCCAGGGATGTACGTCGCAATCAGAAATCGTTGGGAGGAAATCGCCCACTGCCAGAGTCTGAGTGCTTCTCGACACAGGGGGTAGGACCTGGTTCCGCCCTGCTTGTTGATGTACCACACCACTGACATGCTGTCCGTTTAAATTGCAATGGTCCCAGAAGGGAGAGAGTCCTGAAGGGCCTGCAACACTAGGAGCACGGCTCTCATTTCCAAGACATTTATGTGCAGATGGTACTCGTGAGGCTACCAAGCGCCTTGGACTGTTCCGCCCTGATAATGCCCCACACCCTATCAGTGAGGCATCCGTGGTCACTGTGGCAACCGGAGGGGGCTGGCTGAATGGTCTGCCCAGAGACACTAGTGGGGAGACCATCCACCAGGAAAGGTGCCTTTTGCATGTTTCTGTAATCATGATCATGTGAGACATGGGGAGCTATTGAAAGGACCACTGTGTGAAAAGAAGCCACTGAAGGATTCTCATGTGAAAGCGGGCCAGGGGTATCAGAAGAATTGCCGTTGCCATAGAACCCAGAGTTTGAAGGACCAACCTGACTTGTACCCTCTCGCATTGCATAAGGATTTGAACTTGCTGCCGAATTGTGGCTACCCTGTCTGGAGGAAGCCTTGCGGACATACCCCTTGTATCTAAGTCTGCTCCTATATAGGTAATAGATTGGCAGGGCAACAAGGCAGATTTTTTGAAATTTATAGTAATGCCTAGCTGGGCACAAATTGTAATTGTATAGTCCCTGGCTTTAAGGAGTTGATGCCTGGTAGTAGTAGTAAGGAGCCAATCATCTAGATATGGAAACACCTGGATCCTCGACGCCTCAGGTGAGCCGTGACCACTGCCATACATTTGGTGAACACCCTAAGGGCTGTGATGAGACCAAAGGGCAGAGCTCTGAACTGGTAATGACTGGCTCCCAGCTGGAAGCGAAGGAACCTCCTGGAGCGCCTGTCCATTTTGATGTGATAGTATGCATCCTGGAGATCTAAGGAGCACATCCAATTTTCCTGACCCAGAAAGGGTAGAATGGACTGTAGCATGACCACCGAAACTTTGTTCTTTGAACAGACTTGTTTAGTCTGCTGAGATCTAAAATCGGTCTCCAGTCCCCTGTCTTTTTTGGTACCAAAAAGAACCTTGAGTAAGTTCCGGATCCTTGTTGGTCTACTGGGACTTCCTGGATGACTCTTTTTTCTAGCAGTTTTGAAATTTCTATGACTGCTTGGTCCCTCAGATTGGGTGGAACATCTGGAAGGGATTTGCTTGACGGTAAGGGAGGTTGAAAGAAGGGAATTATGTAGCCTCCAGATATGACTGAGTGTACCCATTTGTCTCGCGTTAGGTCTTGCCAGGCTTTTGGGTACAGTGAAAGTCTTCCCTCGACTGCCTCCAGAGGTGGGCAGCCGGGAAACCCTTCAGGGATGCTGGAAGGGCTTGTCAAAGAAGGATTCTCTTCTGCCCTGGTTCTGCAGACCCCCTCTGCCATGAGGGCGGCGTCTGTTGTTGTTGTTTCCTCCTCTGCCCCTGGAGGAAAAATCACTGTGTGCGTCAGGCAAGGCTCCCTGGGATTTCCGAAACCACATTTTACCACTCTTCTGACCCTTGGGGTATGGTCTGGAAGGAGTGGAAAAATGGACTCCCATGGCAGAGAGTGTCTTGCCTTCTTGTTCACACCTAGTCAGAGTGTCTTTCACCTATGGTCCAAAAAGAAAGGAACCATCAAAGGGAGTAATTACACAGTCACATCCATGAGTGTCTCCTGAGGGCCACGCCTGTACCTGCAGCTCTACTCGCACCATTGGCTGCATATGAAATGAGCCTCATGGAGGAGTTGACTACAGAATTAAGGGTTGCCAGCTGAGAAGCCATATTAACTTGAGTCCCTTCAGCTGATGGATCCTGAAGGGTATCTCCGAGCTCTTTCAGGAGATCCCTCTGAAGCCTGGTAAATTGGTATAAGTAATTCAGTGACCTCATGGAAAAGGTCACTGAAGCAAACATTCGCTTCCCGTATCTATCCATGGTCCTAGACTCCTTGTTATGAGGATGGACAGAGGAAGAAGTTTCCGCTAACTCCTTTTTAGTGGCTGCTGCTACCACCATGGCATCTATGGGAACACCCTTAGTAAGGAAGTATTTATCAGGGGATGCAGTGATAACCTTGCCGAGTCTCCTCGGGGTTGGTTCCACTGTATCCGGGGCTGACCAAGCCCTTTGAGCCACCACTTACATTAGTGGATCGAAAGGCAGAGAAACCCAGGAGGTGGAAGGTCGGGAACTGAATGCATCCAGGAATACAGATTCATCCTCGGTAGGGGCTAGGGCATTCCAGTTCCCCCTCTGCTTAAGCATTTCTAGGATGTCCGAAAAGGAAACATCTTCAAAGGGGGATCTTGGGGACCCTTCCGATTCATCCAAATCCATATCCGAAGTGACAGACTCAGGGGAGTCAATGTGCTTCCTCTTGCACTTCCTCTTCCAAGGGGGCTCCTCTGAATGATCAGGGGAGGCCTCGGAAGAAGAGTAAACACCCAATGGGGTGCTCTGGAGCGCCGGTTCCCCACGCTTGGGGTCTGGAGGAGGGGCAGAGGTTGACACAGGCACTACAGGGGACAGAGCCAGTGAGGTCAAATGTGGAGCTGACTCAGAGGCCAGTACACTCTTCATGACATTGAAGGCATCCCTGCCATGATGCAGAGAAGGTTCCGGTTCCGAGGAAACCGGAATCCTCCTCCGCACCGAGGGAGACGGCTCCAAGGCCAATGTAGGAGCCGAGCTCACCTGCGCTGATGCTCCAAGAGGAAGAATGGGGTCGGACAAGGGTCCGATGCCACTCGCCCCCTCGGAACCGACGAGGGAGTCTCGGCGCCCAGATCCCTCAATGGACGGCACCATTGAGGGGATCGCAGCCGACGACGGAACCAAAGGAGAAATCATTATCAGAGCCAACTGTTCCACTATTCGAACTGCAACAAACTCCGGCTCCGAGCTCAGTGGAGTTGGAGGAGGAACATCCCTAGAAGCGGACGGAGCCGACACCTGTTGAGGAAGACTGGACAACATTTTGGCCAGTGCCTGCGACTTCAACAACCTACTGACCACTCTCTCCACATCGGGATCCGAGAGCCTAGAGGACCGAGAAGAGTGAGAGGATCTGTGACTGCAGTCACTCTGCAACAGGGGAGACCAAGGAGCCAAATGTATGGACTCTAGAGAAGAGGACCTCGGCCTCTTGTGGGTCCGTGATGGCTCCGAAGGTACTGGTGGAGCCAACGGGGAGGCAGTCTCTTCAGTTCCAGCCAGAACCAAAGTAGTAGGTAAGGCTTGGGCCAGTGACAGCTCCAAGCTGGGAGCCAATGATTTGGTCGGTTTAGGAGATTTCACAGGCTGAGCCTTGGCCGGTGAATCCTGGGGCTTAAGACCCCTCAAATAAGCTTATTTTTGCGCTCCTGCAGAACTCTTGGGCTAAATGCATGGCATACAGTACAAGAGTCCTGCAGGTGCACTGTACCTAAGCAATAGATGCAAGAAGTGTGCCCATCTGTCAGAGACATTTTCTGACAGCATGAGTCACACTTCTTGAATCCAGACACCTTGGATTCTTTAGACATATCCACAACTAGAAAAATACTATACTGAGTTGTTTTGGCCAAAAGGCTGAACAGCAAAAGCTAATACAAGCAAAAAACACACAGTATACTACAGTTAAAGATAGTTTTTTTTTTTTTTTTAAACTAGGAAGCCTCTAACTTAAATGGCTACCTAACAATCAGAAAGAAGAAAAGCTTAAACTAAAATGCTACCTACAAGAGGGATGGGGGGAGGAAGAACTCTAATTTAAATGATTTCTAAGGGAAAACTACGAATACACTAAACTACAACAAACTAGCTAGCGACTATTATTTTAAACAATAAACTACCAGAAAAAACCCTAGTCTGACAGAAAAAAGTAGTTCAATAAAACTTATACGAGCCTGAGCCAGTAACAACGAACCTCACAGCTGAAGCGGCAAACGAGATCTAGGTAGCTAGCGCTAGGAATCATGGGATAAGGGGTAAAGCCAGTAAATAGCTCTCGAGCTATAGAAGATGGCCGAGTCGGAGCCGAGGATCGGCTCCGATCCCAATAAGCAAGAAACGAAGGCGAGATAGACAACTTAACATTAATGTTTCTCCAGCAGAGTTATTGGCTATTATGACCAGTAGGAGGTTTTTGTTTCTGGATTTTAGTGGTCTGGTGGTAAGATAGGGTTGGAGTAGATTCTGAAGGGATGGTACTTTTAGTGGATGGTTTACTAGTTTGTGAGCAAGTGCCAGTTGGTACCATTGAATGAGGTGAGGGAGCTCTAGCCAGCCCAGTTTTGCTAGTGACAGACAGTGGTGACTATGGTAGGATGCCCCTGTGGTAAACTTGGCAATTTTGTTGTAGCAGGTTTCAAGTTTATTTAGATTGCATTGTCTTAAGTTTGTATATACTGGAGAGGTGTAAAGTAGGGTGGAGATAAAGTGAGAATTTGCTACTGAAATCTTTGCAGCTCTGGTAAGTAGTTGCTGATTTCTATATAATGCTCCTATTTTTTGCAGACCTTTTTTATGGTCATGGATACGTGAATGTCAAAGTTCAGTTTATTGTCTATTTCCACTCCTAGCAATTTGGTGTGTTCAGTAGGATGGATAGTGGTGTTGTCTTTTGCTGTGATGTTAAAATGAGAGAGGCTTTGGGTAAGTTTGGTGGGTTGGAAAATTAGTAATTTAGTTTTGTTTGGGTTGAGTATTAATTGGGCATTGGATAACCAAGTTTTGACAGGGGAAAAGGCATCTTGTGTGACTTTTTGCAGTTTGGGAAGGGAGTGGGCTGAGCAGATGATGATAGAGTCATCTGCGTATTGTATGAGTGTGCCATGTGTTGTGGCAGAGGCTAGATTGTTGGTGAAGATAGAGAAGAGCAGGGGTCCAAGGATGGACATTTGGGGAACCCCTATGGAGACAGGTAGTTGGGAGGATAGGTCGTCCTGCCATACAATGGATTGTTGACCATCAAACAGGTAGCTGTGAAACCAGTTGGTGACTGATTGAGAAGAGGGATGAGTTATTTGTGAGGTACCATGTTGAAAGCTTTAGATAGATCTAGGAAAGTAGCTGAGGACAGATGATCAGCATTTTTATATTGTAGGATAGTGTTAGTAAAAGAGAGTAAGGCAGTGGTGGTGCTATGGCTTGGTAGGAAACCATGTTGTGCACTGGAGAGGAGGTTGTTAGTGAGGAGGTGATCTGAGACCTGAGAATGGATGCATCTCTCTAATATTTTGGAGAGTGGAGAAAGAATAGCTATGGGGCAGTAACTGGTTAGCTCTGTGGAGAGGCCGCCTTTGTGGAAGAGAATTGTGAGATACTTTCCAAAGTGTGGGAACATAACTGTCTGATAGAGATCTGTTAATTAAGATGGGCAGGCTAGAGCGTCAGCTGCGAATTGTAGGTATTCACTTAGGGGGTTGTCTGCTGCTAGTTTGGTGGGTTTAAGTTTAGTTAACAGCTATTTTATTTTGAAGGTAGGAACAGGAGACAATGAGAAGCTAGTGGGAAGATTGCTAGTTGAAGGTGTGGGTTTGAGGAGGGGGAGGGTTGTGTTGTCTAACTAGTGATAGTATGGTTTGTCTGAAATGTGTGTTGAAAGAGGTAGCAATATTTTCGGAGTAAGTGATGTTAGGAGTAGGGGTACTAACTTTACCTGGGTGAAGGATGGAGTTTGAGGACCAGAACTGTTTGGGGTTATGTTGGAAGGAGGTAAGGGCAGACTGGTAGTATTGAATTTTGTCCTGTTTTATTAGCTTTTTGACTCTATTGCGAAGTTCTAGAAATTTCTGTCTAGTAGAGGAGTTTTTGATTTTGTGCCAAAGCTCCCAGGCTTTATCTCTGATTTCCATTTCAGACTTAGTGGTTTTCTGTAGCCATGGGGATGGTTGGGTTCTGGTCCAGGAAACTCTTATGGGGGAGTGGTAATTATGGATGCCCAGGAAGGTATTATTAAAGTAGTCTACTGTATCATCTAGGCTGAGGTATTTTAGAGGTTCCCAGTTACATACTTCAAGGGATGAGCTGAATGAGAGAGGGTTAAAGTTTACTTTTTTGTGCATTTGATGGCAGATGACAGGTTTTGCTTGGTACAGGTGTTTTCTGAGTAGGAATGTTGGGGAGTGATCACTGAGGCTGTCTGCGAGGCAGCCTACTATATATGACTGGGGGCTCTTATTGACTAGTATCCAAATCCAGGGTAGTGTGTTTGTTGGATCTTTTATTTATCCTAGTAGGTGACTGGACTAGCTGGGTGAAGCCATGAAGGTTTATATGATGGGTTGGGTGGTCGCTAGAACAGGATTGCCAGTAATTGTTGAAGTCACCTAAAATTATAGTTTCTTGTGGGAGATGTGGGTAGTCCAGCTGAGGAGGTTTTCTAGTGGTGGGATGTTTTGGCCAGGTGGGAAGTAGCATCCTATTATGTTGATGGTTTTATTTGGTTTATTATGAGATTGGTATATATTATTTCTTCCTTAACTATTTGGGGAGCTGCTACGTTTAAGGTCTGAATGTAGAGATGCTGTTGATATATTATACTGACACCACCTCCTTTCTTGTTTAGTTGGTCTACTCTTAGTATATTGTAACTGGTGGGGAGGATTTGCTCATTGGTGATGTGTGGTTTTAGCCATGTTTCTATAAGGATCACAATATCAGGGGAGTACAAGTCTATAGTGGCATGGAGTTCATGCACCTTGTTGGTCATACTTTTAATGTTTAGGCTTAGCAGAAGGAGGTAGTTTGGTTTTCTACTGGCTGTGATTTGAGAGAAGTTGTGGTTGTTAGTCTCAGTATGAGGGGTGGGGTTGGAGAGTGAGGGGCCAGGACTGGGGTGGATGTCTCCACTGAGTGGCAGTTTAGATATGGATGAAATTATTAGTTTTATCAATTTGTGAATATGCTTGCTTATAAAGGACGTTCTACGATTGTGTTCTGTGGGTAATAGGTATGGTGGTAGGGTGGTGGAGTTGATTTATGTTTAGGTACTATGGTTGATAAGACTATGTGGAGGGTGCATATATAAGGTTTTCTCTGCCTGGTGGAAGAGTAGCAGAGTAGGGGTGAGGTATGGGTTGTGGTGAGTGTAGTAGTACAGTGGTAGTGGTTTAGTGTGGGAATAGTGGAGGTTTGGTAGGATGTGGAGGTTTGGTAGGATGTGATGTAAGCTAGGAGTGTGCAAGCTGTGAGTATAGGTATAGTGTCAGTGGCGGCTGGTGACTTCAAATCACAGGGGGGCTGCAGGAGACGCTGAATGGGCGGGGTCAAAGGGAAGGGGTGGGGTCAACCATAAAGGGGAGGAGCTATGCACAAAACCACAAAAAAACTAACTTTAATTAAATACGCTGCCCTGGGTGGCAAACCATCATTATGAAAGTCCAATCAAGACAAAAATAAGTGTAGAAGAATAAAAATATTTCAATGCATTGGCTGCATGACAGCTTACTTAATATCTAGATGGAAACAAAAGGTTGTGAGGCATGAAAAACTAAATTACTTTTTAAATACGTTACTGGAATGCCAGTCAAAATCAAGTATAAGAAAACCAGAAGCACTCAACTCAAACCACTTCTCCTTGCACTGCAGTTCTAATTATAATATATTCAGCTTTATTAAAGTACCAAGCAACATGCTGAAAGTAGAAATCTATGTGATGCCCCACTTGTAAAAATGTTTCTTATCCAAAAAGACCTGCTGCCTGACAACTTGTTTCATGGGGAAAACATGATAAAAGTAAAAATGAAAAGCAAACAAGAAACAAGCTCAAGATACATTGCTTAAAGGATTACTGTACAGGTTATGGACCACACATGATTGGCATTCTGTTTAGTTTACGGGTAAAGCCTGTAGAGATGACTGGAAGTCTCCAACAAGTGTAATGAGCTTTTTAAAATAATGGAATCCTGTCCTTTAATACCCAAGGCTTATACATTATCTAGTCAAGTATTCTCTGCATGGCAACAACAGAAAGGCTTTCAATGTTGGCAATTCTTTAACAGTATGCTTATTAAAGCTTACTTGCATCTTACGATGTCAGACAAGCTTACCTTATGGTCATTAAAGCATTGCTACTTAAACACAGAGCAACAGGCACTTTGAGTAATAAGCATAAATCAACAGTACAAAATATGACAGAAACCAGACCATTCTGCAAAATCAAGGACAGATGAAAAGCCACTGTAGTACTTATGCAGTGTGTCCTCCCCATCCAAGGTAGATACAACTACTCCTTGCCTTGCTTGGACACATCCAGAGTCACTACATGGGGAGTGGGGTGCAACAAGCATGTCACAATTTGAAATCTCTCTGGCTGACTGTGATGGCCCTGACACATTTGTCATACCTCTCAACTTCAAGAGCAAGAAATCTGGACAAAGCCATACACAGAAGTGGGACAAAGGCACAACAATAAGGACAATTTTAAATATTGCTCTAATAAACTTAGAAAGATAATAGAATAGGTCTTGCATTAGTATGAATTTTCTGAAGGGTATAAAATCTGAAACTCAAATGTCTGTCATTTTCTAACTTCAGTCTTTAGTGATTTGTCACTAATTTGCCAAAAACACAATTTTATGAAAAATGGACCAAAAATGTGATGCAAAATATAAAATAGACACACAATACAGCTTCTACCTGTCAAAGAAGGGACACTTTAATATTAGTACTGCTACATTGAGCAGCTGACAAAATAAAAGAATCTACATGCATTTCAAGTAATCTATAACTTTGATTATTACAGTTATTTCTTAATTGTAAACCCTCCATGTTTTCTTCCAAAATTGCTATTTTATGGAGGGATTATTAGGGGAAGAGCAACATTTTGAGCCAAAAATTGGGGACAGTTGAGAGGTTGGCTATGCCTAATTCTATAAAGCAATTTATTTGCATGTACCTCTCAACCTGTTAATGCAGTAAATCTGAACAAGGCCAAATATATTGGGGCACATATAAACAGTACTAAAATTGCTCTTGTATAAATTGAGACAGTTGATAGAACGGCTCTTACTTTAACATGCATTTTATGAAGGTTATGAAGTCTGAAACTTATTATTTAGTGACTTCTGGCAAATCATTTAGGAATTAAAACTACAAATTTTATGAACAACAAACCAAAAATAAGAAGCAAAAATCTATTCATTCTTTGAAAATCTGGACAGTTGGGAGGTATAGTTCAGCTGGGCCTGTCTGAGTTTGCTGCCCTTCCCCTGACAAAATAATGGTTGAACTGGAGCCTCTGCAGCCATTCCAATTAACCATTACTTGGCTATTTCACTCCATTTACCATAAACACTAATGTGCATACTGCTTTACTTCAATGATTGGACTTCATTTGAAAGTTTTATTTTGTATTTTACAGCACAAACATTAAGTCATCTGTTAAACAAAGCAATGCAGTCTCACAATGAAAACTTAGCATTAAAACTTCTCTGCCCTTGAAACTCACATTCATTGAAACAGCATTGAAACCCACATTCAAAGAAAATACATTTTGCCAGTGGCAGATAAAGATTAATTTTGGGCTGTTTTGAATCATAGGCCCCTTGCATATGAAACATACATGTGCTCTTTGATACACCTTCCTCATTGTACTAAAAGTTATATTCCTTGTACAATACAGTACACTTGTTAGAGGGTGTTTTAATTTGTTTTGAACATTTTTCCAGTAAGCAATGAAACAAAACATATGCACCCATAATGGCAAAACTGCCCAGTTGAGAACATTTATCATAAAAAAGTCTACTCAGACTTCCACAGTCCACCATTATTAGTAAATATACACAATTCTACAGTCCACCATTATTAGTAAATATGCACAATTCCACAGTCCACCATTATTAGTAAATATGCACAATTCTACAGTCCACCATTATCAGTAAATATGCACAATTCTACAGTGCACCTTTATCAGTAAATATGCACAATTCTACAGTCCATATTCAGTGAATTCAGTTCTTGCCATAGCTGTCAACCTTAGCACAAAACCTGGACGAAGCCAATAATGGAATACAGTCCCAAAATAGGGACAAATTTAAAATATTCATCTTATAAACTTAGAAAATTGCTAGAAAAAAGGTTGTGCTACTATGTATTCTGAAGAACATGAAGTTTGAAATTCAAATGCCGGTCAATTTTACTGGACAGAACAAAACAATTTTCAGCAGAGACGAGGGATTAATACTGCAGACACGTCTTTGTAAAATGGCAGGGCATCAGAGCAAATCCACACAAACACAGAGAGGAGATGCAGACTCCACAAAGAAGCCACCCCAACCAAGAATCAAACCAGAAAACCTATAGCTGTGAGGCAGCAATACTACCACTGCACCATCAAATCTGCAAGGAATTAAACATTCAGAAACCTGAAGTCTGAAATTCAAATGCCTGTCAATTTTACTGCGGACAGAACAAAAACAATTTTCAGCAGAGATGCAGGGATTAATACTGCAGACACGTCTTTGTAAAATGGCAGGGCACCAGAGCAAATCCACACAAATACAGGGAGGAGATGCAGACTCACACAGAAGCCACCCCAACCAAGAATCAAACCAGAAAACCTATAGCTGTGAGGCAACAATACTACCACTGCACCATCAAATCTGCAAGGAATTAAACATTCAGAAACCTGAAGTCTGAAATTCAAATGCCTGTCAATTTTACTCTTGGACAGAACAAAACCAATTTTCAGCAGGGGATTAAAACTGCAGACACGTCTTTGTAAAATGGCAGGGCACCAGAGCAAATCCACACAAACACATGGAGGAGATGCAGACTCCACACAGAAGCCACCCCAACCAAGAATCAAACCAGAAAACCTATAGCTGTGAGGCAACAATACTACCACTGCACCATCAAATCTGCAAGGAATTAAACATTCAGAAACCTGAAGTCTGAAATTCAAATGCCTGTCAATTTTACTGCGGACAGAACAAAACAATTTTCAGCAGAGATGCAGGGATTAATACTGCAGACACGTCTTTGTAAAATGGCAGGGCACCAGAGCAAATCCACACAAATACAGGAGGAGATGCAGACAGAAGCCACCCCAACCAAGAATCAAACCAGAAAACCTATAGTTGTGAGGTAACAATACTATCACTGCACCATCAATTATACAAGGAATTAAACATTCAGAAACCTGAAGTCTGAAATTCAAATGCCTGTCAATTTTACTGCGGACAGAACAAAACAATTTTCAGCAGAGACGAGGGATTAAAACTGCAGACACATCTTTGTAAAATGGCAGGGCACCAGAGCAAATCCACACAAACACAGGCAGGAGATGCAGACTCCAAACAGAAGCCACCCCAACCAAGAATCAAACCAGAAAACCTATAGCTGTGAGGCAACAATACTACCACCGCACCATCAATTATGCAAGGAATTAAACATTCAGAAACCTGAAGTCTGAAATTCAAATGCCTGTCAATTTTACTGCGGACAGAACAAAACCAATTTTCAGCAGGGATTAAAACTGCAGACACGTCTTTGTAAAATGGCAGGGCACCAAAGCAAATCCACACAAACACATGGAGGAGATGCAGACTCCACACAGAAGCCACCCCAACCAAGAATCAAACCAGAAAACCTATAGCTGTGAGGCAACAATACTACCACTGCACCATCAAATACGCAAGGAATTAAACATTCAGAAACCCTTAAGTCTGAAATTCAAATGCCTGTCAATTTTATTTAACATTTTTAATCAGGACAGTCTGACTTGGAACAAATAAACAATTTTCAGCAGAGGCCCAGGAAGAAATAATGCAGACATGTCTTTGTAACATGGGAGGGCACAAAAGCAAACCCACACAAACACAGGGAGAAGATACAGACCCCACAAAGAAGGAACCCCAGCCAAGAATCAAACCCAAGAACCTGCAGCTGTGAGGCAACAATGCTACTACTACACCATCAAATATCAAGCATTGCAACATTTACAAACCACAGATATTATGAGGAACAGATCAGATCGAATATGAGGTAAAAATCTGAAATTTTTTTACAAATGGTGGTGGGTAGGGAACTCAAGTCTTTAACACCTGCATACAGGGTACAGGGTTCAAGCCTGAGGCATTCCCTACCACACCACCATAAGCACCTGGGGCATTTTCACACACACACACACACACACACACACCCCCCCCCCCCCTCCCCAGTAAAGCACAAGCACCATACACAAACTCCAGTAAAGCACAAGCACCATACACAAACTCCAGTAAAGCACAAGCACCATACACAAACTCCAGTAAAGCACAAGCACCATACACAAACTCCAGTAAAGCACAAGCACCATACACAAATAAAAAGAAAAAGCACAAACTCAATAAAAATAAACATTGTAAATTAAAAGGCACCTTACCTGAATGAATACATCCAGAGTTAACGTCCGTACATACATCCTTCCCGCCAATACTGAAGACCATGAGATCCCAATGCTCCTTCCCCGAGATCCCTAAGGCTCTGTCCCGAGTCCCTGCTGCTCCTCTTGCAGTCCGGACGCGTCCCATAATCCTGGCGGGTCTCCTTGTGTCCCCTATGGGACGCCGGTTGCCTTGAGCATGCGCATAGACCGATAAGTCGGGACTCGGTCTATATGCGCGAGTCCGCTAATTTTAAAAAATATTTTTTATTTTTCATTTTTTTTATTTTTGAGGGGGCTGCAGTCCGGCAGCCCTATGCCACGAGCCGCCCCTGTATAGTGTGCTTGCACATGTTAGCAGAGCAGGAGGGATAATAGTGGGAAGATGGTGGAGGTAGTGGTGGTGTAGAGATGTGGTTGGCTGTTTGAAAGATGGGAGTGGTTTCTGTAGAACCACTGGGGGCGGGTGGAAATTGGGGGCAGGGAAGCGAGCAAAGGGAGCAAGAAACCCTGTTTGCGAGATCACACACCTGCAGGAGGAAATTAATCAGTGAATAATGGCTGCTTAGGGCTTTTTGTAGGTGTACAGAGGGTAAAATAGAGTTAAGGACAACTTCTGTTATGAAGCCTCTAAGTCTAAGGGCAAAAGGGAGTTCCTAAAGCTACAGAGGTGCCCTTTAGTGGTCAGGGAACCAGGCTGGGTGGCTAGATTCCCACTTGATGTAATTAGTGTTCCTGGGTAGCGAGCACTTTTAGGTGAAACTAGATTAATACTTTTAGGTGAAACTAGATTAACAGTAGGTTAAAATAAATATCCCCCACACTTTGTTGCAAGGAGTTGTACTGAGATTCTTGGTACGACCAGAGGAACTTGATCTTGGGTAGTACTGTTATGTCAGGGTCTCTCAGAGCGTATACTTTGCAATTGGTTGGGCAGAGCTAGGAAAAAAGGGGAGAATATAGAGAAGGATTAGTAAGAAATTCTAAGCGGGAAAGGTGCAGAGACTAACAAGAATGAAGATCAGGACACTCACAATATAACGGACATTAGCAATTCCTTAGCAAGCAGTGGTACAGCTAACATGTTACAAAGTAGTCTATAGATAAATTGTATCACATTTCCCAGGCAAGTTACAAGGAACAGAGCTTCTAGGGGCCAAAAGCAGTTGCTTATTGCTAAGCTTAGGTTACAGGTAGAAGAGTGAAGTTGCGAGCAACATTTCAGAGGCAAAACATAAGCTTTAACATTCACACCAGTAGAGTACACTTTCCTGCTAGGGATCTAGTCAATACAATTTCATAAGAGTGCAGTTGCAGGCAACCTTTCTAAAGCAACAGTATCAGTTTGAAAATACAACCGCTCCAGAAAACACCTTCAGTGTTTACATTTCATTCATCTAGTTGGTACAAGATACCAGTGCAGTTGCGGGCAGACCTACAATGACTAACAGTGCTGCATTCATTGATTTCATCAGCAGGAAGGCTAAATTAGCTAACACGTAGCAGTCCAGCAGCAATCACAACAGAGCAGTTACAATCAATTATTATTACACACATAACTAGCACATGTTCATTTAGCTAGGTAAAATAAGCATCAGTACAGAAAATGCAGTATCAATGGCTATGTGGTCAATCTGGATAGTTAATAATAATGCCACAGTCTTACCAGTAGTGCACGCTACCTCAGGTGGATGCCTAGCCTAGGGGTATGTGTGTTTTAAAAATGGCGCCCAAGGTATTGGGGCTGAGATATAATCTAGGTTCGGATATGTGGGGAAAAGGGGGCGTGTGCATAAACCCTGCTCACGAGATCACACACAGACAGTAGGAAATCAATCAGTGAGTAATGGCTGCTTAGGGCTTTTTGTAGGTGTACAGAGGGTAAAATAAAGTTAAGGACATTATGAAGCCTCTAAGTCTAAAGGCAAAAGGGAGTTCCTAAAGCCACAGAGGTGTCCTTTAGCAGTCAGGGAACCAGGCTGGGCAGCTAGATTCTCACTTGAGGTAATTAGCGTTCCTGGGTAACGAGCACTTTTGGGTGAAACTACATTAGCACTTTTAGGTGAAACTAGATTAACAGTAGGTTAAAATAAATATGTCCCGTAATTTGTTGCAAGGAGTTGTACTGAGATTCTTGCTATGATCAGAGGAACTTAATCCTGGGTAGTACTATTATATGTCAGGGTCTCTCAGAGCATATACTTTGCAATTGGTTGGACAGAGTTTGTTGCAAGGATTGTACTGAGATTCTTGCTACGATCAGAGGAACTTGATCCTGGGTAGTACTGTTATGTCAGCGTCTCTCAGAGTGTATACTTCGCAAATGGTTGGGCAGAGTTTGTTGCAAGAAGTTGTACTGAGATTCTTGCTACAATCAGAGGAACTTGATCCTGGGTAGTACTGTTATGTCAGGGTCTCTCAGAGCATATGACACAATATATTTTTATACTATCGTTGAACAATTCTGGTTTGCTTAACGTCACCTTGGTCATACCCTTTGCTACTAAACACTGGATGAGCAGAGGAAAAATCTCACTTTCAAGTGTGACAGTACATTCTCAACTGAGGTGAATTTTGCAACGTCCAGCATCTGTGGGGGTATAAGCAGGATTCACAAAGTCCTTGAGACATCTTCATTCGATGATGATTGTTTTCCAAATGAGCACCACAGAAAGCCTACTCACTCTTAACCAACCTTCCATTATGACTATAAGTTCCACAACAAGATGTTTCTTGTTTAAAACAAAAAGTCTTCATCTCAGAGGAACCAAAGCATCTACAGGGCAGACACATGGCTCAGGGGTCCACAGGAGACAAGTGCAAACATTGAATAAAAACATGTACATTTAATACACCATTGGGAAGGTACAAATTCCTTAAAATTTTATTTACCATTTCTTCAGCATCAGACATGCTACACAGAGCAGCTGCCAAGTAAATGAAGGCTCAGAAGACATTGCAAACAAAATTAGTGACATGTTAGCATGGGGTGTGACACAAGAACAGTATGCCAAGAGACTGATACAGCTTCTAAATTCAGTAAAACAGTATACATTCAAATTAAATAAGAGCAACTGTAAAACTAAAGTGGAATGACAAATGTATAGGCCATATTTTAATGACAGAGGAGCTGAAACTGAAAAAAAAAAAATCTCAAATATTATACAAATGCCAACGCCAGAAGACAAGCATTACAAAAATTTCAAAGAATAATACATCTTCTTTCAAAGTTTGTGGCCAAAGTATCTAAGATGATTACCTCTATAAAATATGTAATGCCTGGTAATGGAGGAATGAACAATTAAAGCTCTGGAATGCACAAGAAACTAATTACAGATACTCCAGTGTTAAAATACTTAGCCAATAATAAGCCATTTGTGTTGCAAGAAGATGCCAGTCAGTATGTTATAGGAGTTGTGCTCTTAGAAGAGAAGAGATCAGCTGTCATTGGACCAAAATCATTTACAGATGTACAAAAGTGATAAATTCAGCTAGAAAAGGAAATTGACAATACTATATGAATGTATGAATGAATATCTCTATGGGACATAGGTTCATGTGGAAATAGACTGTAAGCTATTGCAAGGCATATTCATTTGTTAACTGGGTAGGTAGACTGGTTCATGGACCCTTTTCAGCCATGACCTAAGTCACTATTAGTTGCAAGAAACAAATTAATAATACTAACAAGTAGAAACAGGCACCATTTAATTAATCTGTGCATCCAGTGTTGTTTTTACAAAAAATCAATAAGTTTTTATACAAGGCACAATTAATGTTAAAGGAGATGTTACGTAATCTACAGACATATGATCTGAAAGTGAACAACAGACCAGCCAAGGAAAAATTACACAGTAGACATGGAGAGATATGTTGAGTACAGTGCATTTTCCAAAGAAGCATAAAGAATTGTTACAAGAAGAACCAATGATCCTTTTGGTAATACTGACAATACCACTGTTAGAAGAAAACGTAAAATAATTTCAAGGAAGTAATGATGGTGATCTAGAAATACAGCTACTAGAAGAAGTTAAACTGAAATGATGGCCTGAGGGAAAAAGCATTGGTGAGAAAAACACAGTCTTATATTTATTTCAAGAAAGAAATATATTGTTGTCAAAGACTTAATGCTCAAATATGACCAAATAACAGCTACCAATCAACTGAGAAAAATGCTCGAGAGGCTACATGAATCCCATGTGGGAATAGTAAAGTAAAGAGCAAGATGTGTAGTGTTGGCCAGGAATGTCATCTCAAATGAAACAGGTTTTGTAGAGTTGTGACCTTTACAGTGCATACCATAACAATTCAAATAAAGAGAGGCTAACACCCAATCCATGAAGCCAAGTGGACATTGATTTATTCCAATTTAGAAAAAATATACATCTCATATATAATGAATATTATTCCACGTCACCTGAAATAATCAAGCTAACAGACACAAATCAGGTGTGGTTAGTAGATTCATGAAAAATTACTAGGCTTGCAGTCCAGAAGGCCACTAAGGAGTTTAGCCTACATTCCCAGTGGCTCCCAGCAATGTCTGATTAAGTGAATTGCTCAAGGACACACAGATGGCAAATGAAAGCTGACGGAATCAAACCATAGGAACTACAGTTCACAGTACATTTGTACCAACTGCCAGACTAAAAGAAGTACATTACATTACATTCATTTGTCATATCTGACAATGATCCATAATACAGAAGTTGAGACTTTAGAAGATTTGTGCATGGAGAATTCAGGCATGTAATGTCCAGTTTGCACTTTTCTCAGAAAAATGGACAAGTAAAGAGAAGTAACCCAAAATGTGGTGCAATGGTGCAAAAAGAAAAACAAATAAACCAAAAAACGCACCACCAGTTTCCCGACTCCACACAGTTTTATTTAACAGAAATTGTTAAGCGCTTTCATCAGTCCAAGTTGACTTCATCAGAACAATTATGGACAGACGCTGCTTTCATCAATCCAAGTTGACTTCATCAGAACAATTATGGAGAGACACTTTGCTCAGTGTCTCTCCATAATTGTGCTGATGAAGTCAACTTGGATTGATGAAAGCACTTAACAATTTGTGTTAAATAAAACTGTGTGGAGTCCAGAAACCCAAGTAAAGAGAAGTAGACAACCAGTTTTGACTCTTAAAGAGAAACACCAGCAGCAAAAGCCAAGAAGACTATTGTCTTGTAATTTCAGAATACAACAATACTCTACTGCATGGGGTTCTTCACCAGCTCTGCTGACGGGCGGAATGTTGAAACGCAGATTATCTGCTGCAGCTACATCCTTTATGTCTGAAAACATACATTAACATAAAGAAAATTCTGGAAAGAAATCAACAGGGACATAAATATTACTGTGACAGGAAATGGAGATGACTACTAGATTTACAGGCTTCAGAAAAGTAAGAATCTGAAAGCCACAGAAATGTTTGCTGACAAAAGCTGAAGTAGTTGGCAAAGTAGCTCCTCTGCAGTTCTTAGATTTGGAAGTAACCTGTACAGAAGAAATCACAGACATATATAGAAGACAAATATGTCAATACTGAAGTTCCAGAAAGATGAACAAGTGCATATGTTGCAACCAGTCCTGTCGCATGATAAAAAGGACAATGAAAGCTGTGGTAGTAGCTGTGAGAGTTGCAAAGAGACTTCTAACAGTGTGTCTCCAACTGATGCTGTAGTGCAGCCAGGACTTTCCTGAAATAAAAAAACAGTTGCCTGGTGTAAACAATCCCAGTATAAATTCTCTAGATATGAATGACCTTTAAAGAAGCCAGATCGGTATAGGGCAGGTGTCTGCAACCTGCAGCTCTGAAGCCGCATGTGGCTCTTTCACCCCTCTGCAGTGGCTCCCTGTAGCTTTGAAAAATGATGGCCACTCCTATTCACACACACACACACACACACACACACACACACACACACACACACACACACACACACACACACAGCTACCTCTCAATTGTGCAGATTTTCACAGAATGCCCTGACTTTTGCCTCATGTTTTTGGTCTGTTTCTCATAAAATTGTGTTTTTTTCTAGCAAATCATTGAGGGCTGAAGTCAGAAAAAATAGACAGATGTTTGAGTTTCAGACTTCATACCCTTCAGAAAATTCATGCTAATGCAAAATCTGTTATTTTATTATCTTTTTAAGTTTGTAAGAGCAATATTTAAAAAGTGTCTCTAATTTTGGGCCATTGTTCCCCATTATTTATGTCTTTGTCCAGATTTCTTGTTCTAAGAGGTCAAGAGATATGATACACACACACACACACACACACACACACACACACACACACACACACACTCTGACAGCAATCGAGCAATTCCAACAAAGGAACAAAAATAGGGACGGATTTTAAATATTGCTCTTATAAGCTTAGTTTTTATATTTAGTATAATAATTATAAATAAAACTTTGTACGCTGTGTGTTATCTTCATTTTAGGGGTCAAGTAGGTTTTGTGGCTCTCAATGAATTTTATTTGGTGGCAGAAGGGCCAAAATGGCTCTTTTGATAGTGAAGGTTGCACACCCCTGGTATAGAGCCTGTTCCAGAGTTAATCATGGTTCTAAGGACTGAAAGGTTTCAGTTATTCAAAATGTCTTTGAATTTATAAGAACAATTTTATATTTGACAAAAGTAGCTCATAACATGCTCAATACAGTGTTAATGTTAATTTTAGACATGTTGGATGTAACATAATACATGCTACTCCATAAATATACAGTATACATTTTTCCACTGTTTGAAAAGGATAGATGTTATATATGGGTATATAGCTTTAATGCTAATGCACTAGCTATAGTGACTAGCATGTCATGTGGTACACCCTTGCTTCCACAGAAATCAAACGTATTATAGACTTCATGGAAGTTAGACTACATGTAATGTTTATGTGGGTTTTTTATTAAACCTCCATATATGATGTTACCTAATATATGTGGAACCAGACCATCTTTAATTTTATATATACATAAAGTTATTTGACTAAGTAACTGTCCATGTCTTGGCTTCTTCCTTGAAAATAAGCCTTGCACTAGACAATGTTTTGTCAAGACATTCAATCTCATAATCTACATTATTATTTAGAATTTTGTTAAAAATAATTTTCTAACACTCTACCAAAGAGAACTCAGTTCCACTGAATAACAGGTTATTACTTACTTTGTAGCAATTTGTATCTATCGTGATCAACCACCTTAAAAACAATTTTGTTTGTAATAGTCAAAATGACTAATTAATAGTAATCTATACTAAATGAAAAATAGAAGTTTCTGACATTTGAAAACAACCTTATTAAACAAAGTAATATGTACCCATTATAAATAGCTGCTATTCTGTTTTAGTCCTAAACATTATTTTGAATTACTACATTATATTTTATTTTATCTGAGTTACGTAATGAGGTCATAGCAGAAAATAGGGAGTTAAATCCAGTCTACCTACCTTTAATAAATTACAATAAATACACAAATAAAACTTTAGCTCATTTACAGAATGCTTACAGAAATCTGAACTATACATGTAGTACTATAACCAAACAATGACAGAATTAGCATCTTCAACACAATATGTGCTAAAATATTCTCAGGGATTATGCATTACAGTATTATATGTGCAGCCTGCTAATCTAAATTAACAAAGACATGCTTTTAAAATGTTACTTTAAGTTCTGCAGAAATTAATTCTAGCAAGGATACATGCAAATTCTAGCAGACAACTTGCTCTGACTGCATTTATTTCTGATATGCTACCAAAAGGACAAGAGATTCCATGGCACCACTACATTTCGTATAATCCTGTACAAAATGCTCTTCTACATAGTACATTTCCCACAGTTAGGTGTATACCCACGCACCATCTATTTTCTGTTTATATGGATTTTATTCTTTAGCACAACAAAGAAATAAGGAACTGATATTGCAGAGGGTGACTGAAGTAAAGTGGAGACTACTGCACTTTCTAAAAACTCAGACAGATACCAGATTGTTCCAACGGTGTTGGTATAGAATTGCAGCTGCTTTGATACTCATTTTAACCAAGGTCGTTCATTAATCCAGATGGACTTTCTTCTGGTTTAGCACAGGTGTGCAACAAGCAGAAAAGGCGCACAATTAAATCACACACTACTAGAAAAATAATAAGCAAGAAAAGTATACACACCGTGGAGAAGGTATTTTAAGACATATTTACTTCAGTCAACTATAGACTTCTCAACATCTAGATCAGGGAATCACGAACAAAAGACCAGAATCAGGGATACCTTATTAGCACAAAACATGCACATTCAAATGATGTTACTGTAAAGAAAGAAAAAATGAAGCATCATCAATATATAAAATGTATATATTGATGATAATCCAAAAGAAACGGACTTGCTCGACGAAAGTATGATGGCACAAAACCCACAAAAAACGAGTATCCACCTGAATAATACTCAGCAAGGGTTTAATATAACAAATCCACAAAGCGACGCTTTGTGGATTTGTTATATTAAACCCTTGCTGAGTATTATTCAGGTGGATACTCGTTTTTTTGTGGGTTTTGTGCCATCATACTTTCGTCGAGCAAGTCCGTTTCTTTTGGTTTACGTTTGGGTTGTTTACACTCTTATCGTCTTGATATATTGATGATAATGCATTGTTTTTCTACACAGTAAAGTATCCTCAATCTATAAAATGTATATGCAAATTACAAGCAGATTTATGCCAGTTTGTCTTTTTCAAACCCTTCTCCTAACTGTCACAATAAAGGCTCAGACAGAACTGATGAAAAGAGGAATATTCAAGAATACTGACCAATCCAAGAAAGTTTCAAAAATTGGAAGAAAAAAAGTTCTGGAGTACTAAATCACTTTATATCAAAAAGTTAAATGTAGCACAAAGTCCATTAGCTACAGGGGTAATTTAAACTTTCCAGGATCATCAGGTAGGCATAACCTTTGCAAAAAATAATTTGGAGATTAAGACACATTTTATTTTGAGGACTTCCACAATGGCTGCACACTGATCAACAGCTTAATTTAAGCTCTCCTAGTGTGAAAAAAGAAAGTGAGAAATAAGAGCCAGTGATATTGTCAACTTGAACAAAATTCAGTTACTGGTTAGTAAGTAAACTGCCTGGATGCTAGCAATGAAGAAATTTAGAGAACATAAAAGAAAATCAGCCAGAAAAAGGTGAAGAGAAAACATTGCCTACGAAGACTCCTGCAGTTAATCCATAAAAATCAGTTCAAACTCCAACTTTGGTACAAGAGATGGCTTCCAGTAATTTAGAGGAAAATAAATCAAATGCAGTCAGAACTGCTTAAAATAAATGAAGCATTGAAAGAATATAACAACTAAAATAAAAAAGGCTGAACAAATAGAAAAAGTTAACTAGCTACTCAGATGAAATGATTAACCTGTAAAAATCAGATGCTGAACTGAAGAATAGGCTGGTTGTGTATGACACTTCTCAAGGAGAGCTGTTTCAAAAAATGGTAGAGTTAGAAGACAGAACTTGCAGACAAAACCTGAGATTTTCCTGCTGTATCACAGAACTAGGAAAGAACACAATGTATTAATTTTATGAAAGCACAAATAAGAAACTAGACTGGTTTTCCATAGCGAGATTTATTAACTAATAGAGCACACTGAGTGTATACTCCAAAGCTGGCCATGAGAAAGCAGCCAAGACCTGTATTAGTAAAGATATATTCACACCAGCAGAAAGAGATGATTCTGACAAAGCTGTGGCAGAAAGAAAAAGTATTAAAATTTGGAGAAAGCTGAGTGTTTGTAGGAAACAATTATTTACTGTGCACCATGCAGAAGAGAAGCAAATTTATCCTAGCAATCCAGGAATATTGACAGTAAGGTATGAGATTCAAGCTGCTGTATCCAGCTGTCTTCAGAATATTTTCCTTGAAAGATCAAAGTCATTTCTTGATGCAGAACAGGCTAAGGAGGAAATAAAAAAGTTTCTCCAACAAAAAGAGAGCCAGCAAAGAGAAGAGGGCTCAGCTTCTCATTCTTTTGACAGTAAAACTCACAGAGAGACTTTGCCAGTCAAACATTTTCCAATGTTCCAAAGGAAAATGCTTGAGACAAAAAAAAGTATAAGTAGGCTAGAAGATCAGCAGTACCTTAGACTTGCACCAGAGTCTTGAGTTGGGAGATGAGATGAACAACAGGAAGAAAACCAGCAATACTGAAATTAGTGAATAGATAGGAAGACTATAAATCATCAATCACATTTGTAAAATATGGCTTTGCAAGAAAAAGTGGCTGAGAAAGACTGGACTTCTGTTGATAATGTCAAACTTGCATATACCCCACTTTATGTCATTAATGTTTAGAACAACACTAAAAGAGAAAAAAAGTAACCGTAAGTAAAATAATTTTTGTTATTAGTACTTGTATAAAACATTTCATGATAAAAACTGCATGTTATATATAGTAGAGCAGTTTTGAGTAGTCATAGTTATTTTAGATGTGGGGAGAGTCTATTCAGTGACTGTTGTATGTGTTAAAGATAATAAAGTAAAGAAGCACTTTTTAGTGTAAGAAATACAGGCTTTATAGTATAACAAGAGAAGAAAGACTGAAAAAAGCAGGTTTAGTGTTTGCATGCTTTGCTAAGGTGATGGTGAGGTGTAAGTGTCACTGATTATATTACACTTAAAATTAAGATATTTTCTCATATTTTTAGAAGGTTGAACATCAAGATTCATGACCTTGGTTTAAGCAATAAACAAGTGTCTTTTCTTTTTTTTTTTGGTAAGGAGGTAACCAGAAAATTAATACAAAATCATGAAAGCCATATAAATGGCAAGTTTCTTATATCTGCAAAGATATTAGCTTAATTTTTTCATTAGAAAATGATAAGTGGGAGTCAAATATGCAGCTGAAAGCAGATGTACATTCTGTTCAGAGTTAGATTTACAAATATTCATTGCCGAATATAAGCTGTCTGCAGGTGCAAACAATTACTCATAAGAGTTCTGAGTACTTACTGAATGAAATCCAAAATTTAAAAGGTGTAAATGGCAAGCAGTTCACCAAAAAATAAAGTTTGAAATTATGGGAAGTGAATAAGAGAAATCAGCCTCTCTAGCAGCCTTAATTCTTTAATATTTAAAGCATTTAGAGTAACATTGTATAATTTAGTTTTTTAAAGATAGACAGTGTCCCTTTTTCTTAGGGCTAAAGGTTAATGTTTCCTGAAAGCATACAAGCTATTTTTTTACATTTCAGAGCAGAAAGAGATAAGAAAAGGACAGACAGCAATTAGTATAAGTGGGAACACAGGCTGCAGTATGCTCTTTAGTATGGGTAACCTTAACTTTAGGATGGGTAATGCCTTTGAGTACAGTTGTCAATTTGGGACAATTATTCATACCCAGAGGGTTAAAAATCACTTTGTTCATTTGCTCTAAGTTGATAGGGGATGGGAGTATTTTGAAAATGTATTTGTTTGAAGATTTTCAATAAAACAGAAAGTCTTGAAAATATGAAATGGGTTCAAATAGAGATGAGAAGAAAAAACTGTATAAAAGATCAGCCTGCCAAACATTAATGCACGCATGTAACATTTAAAAAACTGACATGTATAACAGGTGGAAACAAGACCTTTCTATCATAATGGCTATGCTATCCATATTATCCTAGAAGATAAATGGCCTTACAGGTATAGACAAAAAGGAAAGAGTATTGAATTAAATTATGAAATGCAAAGTGCAAACAGCAGTGCTACAGGAGACACATTTGAAAAGAAAAAATAAGTTATGTTCTTACCATAACATTCCATGTTTGTTGTCCTTTATCTCGCCTTCCTTCTTTCTGGTTGGGTTCAGAGCCGATCTTGGCTCCGACTCGGCCACTTCTAAAGATCGAAGAGTCCTTACTGGCTCAAGGCTAACCCCTTATCCCAGCATGCATAGTGGTAGCTACCCAGATCTCTTTTGAGATAACTAACCACTAGATAGGAAAAATATGAATTACCCAATAAAAGAGGTAACTACACAATAAAGGCTCCTTGTACCGACAACAACAAGGCAACCATGGCTGAAAAGCAAAGGAAACTCAGCCAGATCAGCCAAAAGGGAAATTCCTCTCACTTATCCAGGATGGGGGAAGGAGGGAGGGACGCAAGAATGAAGGCGAGATAAAGGACAACAAACATGGAATGTTATGGTAAGAACATAACTTCTTTGTTATGTTGCCCATCTCACCATCCTTCTTTCTGGTTAGAACAGCGTCCCCAGCACCTAAATCCTGGGTGGCTCACTGGAAAAGAGACCTCAGAACCGTGGAACCAAAGGATGCCCTGTTCCAAGAGGCCATGTCCACTTTGTAATGAATAATGAAGGTATGGGGAGTAGCCCATGTTGCTGCCGCACATATAATATCTAAAGGAAGCTTAGCTTGAAAGGCTATGGAGGTAGCCAAGGAACTAGTGGAATGCTCCCTCAGTTTTCCCGTGGCTGACACATTCCAAGACTCATAAGCATAAGTAATAGTACTGGACAGCCATTTTGAAAGAGTCACGTTGGAAACTGGTGAGCCTTGCTTCCTCTGAGAGAAGGATACAAAAACAGCTGATCTGATTTTCTGATGTCCTTGGTCCTTTGAAGATAAAATCTTAACTGCCTATGGACATAGGTTCATAGGTTCATAGACAGGTGCTAAGCTAACTGCCCTTGTGAGCCATTTTAAGCCTAGCCAATTATCTCTTGTGAGACTCAAACCCTGCACCTTGTGTTTGTAAGGCAAACACCTTAACCATTAGGCCACCCCCAACCTACAAAAAACTACAGTGCTGAGAATCAAACCTTGCACCATGTGGTTGAAAGGCATGCATCTTAACCACTGTACCACTCGTCCTTCCTGGACATCCAATTGATGTAATTTGTACTCTGCCTTGTTGTCATAATTTGGAAAGAAAACAGGAAGTTCAATTGATTGATTCAAATTATAGTCTGAGCAGACTTTCGGTAAAAAGGATGGATTAGTTCTAAGAGATACTCTATCCTTGTGAAAGATCATATAAGGCGGGTGGATGGAAAGTGCCTGTAACTCGGAAACCCGCCTAGCTGATGTAACAGCAATCAGGAAGAGGGTCTTCCATGATAAGAACTTCACAGGACAAGAAGCAGCTGGTTCAAAGGGAGGAAGGATCAGAGCAGCTAGTACTAAGTTTAAATCCCAAGGATGGAGAGGTTCTCGGATAGGAGGCCTTAATACTGTAGCACCTTTCAAAAAGGCCTTACATAGCTTATGGGACATGACATTAGAACCTAGAAGGCCCACATGAAAATTAGAAATAGCAGCCAGTTGAACATGAATCGTAGCAGCCGCTGCTCCTTTTTCAAAGGTTTCTGCCTGGAAGTCCAAGATTTTTGCAGTTGGAGCTGTAAAGAGATCAATGTCATTTTGCTTGGCCCAGAAGGAGAACCTCTTCCATTTACTAGCATAAAGTTTCCTAGTAGTTGGTTTATGGGGAAGAGACTAAAATAGGTTGAACCATAGGTGAGACATCAGGGAGCCTAGCTAGGATCGAAGTGGAGAAACCAAGCTGTCAGCTTGAGGGTTTGAATAAAAGGATGAAGAGTGCCCGACTGATGTCAGTAGGTCTGGAACCAGGTCCAGAATCCAAGGCTCCTCTCTCAGGTAATGCTAAAGGAATGGGAACCATAACTGATGAGGCCAGTAAAGAGTAATAAGGATCAGCTTGCGACTCAGCAACTTTGCTTTTTGAAGACCTTTTGGAATTAAAGGAAAGGAGGAAAGTGTGGACCAGTGCATCTCTGGATGACTGTCCCAGCAGGGTAACTAGGGTAAAGTAGCTGCTGCATTTGTTGTTTAGGTGAGAGGCAAAAAGATTGCAGCATGACTGGCCCCATCTGTGGAAGATCATATCCGGCATATCTTGTTTCAGAGAGCACTCGTTGGGCATGAGAATTGCCCTGCTGAGCTTGTCTGCTATCACGTTGGACTTCCCTGGAATGTGCATTGCAACCAGAAAATGCTGAGAGGAGATTGCCCATTGCCATGCTCGAAGGGCCTCCCGACAAAAGGGGAAAGATTTGCTTCCACCCTGTTTGTTAATGTACCACACTACTGACATGTTGTCCATCTGAATTGCTATATAGCCCAAAGGGAGAGAGTTGTGAAGTGCTTGTAATGCTAGTAAAACAGCTCTCATCTCCAGGACATTGATGTGCAAATGGTACTCCTGAGGTTGCCAACTTCCTTGTAATGTCTGTCCCTGACAATGCCCCCCACCCTATCTAGGACGTGTCCGTGGTAACTGTGGCTACCGGATGAGGGGCTATAAAGGGTCTGCCTAGAGTAACTAGGGGAGAGTGAGGCCACCACTGTAGATCTTTCTTGCAAGCATCCGTGATTAAGATCATGTGTGACACTGGTAAGTCCTGATACAACCACTGAGTGAAGCAGAGCCATTGCATAATCCTCATATGGTAATGGGCTAACGAACTAGAGTAATGGCAGCTGCCATTAAACCCAAGACCTTTTGGACAAATCGAGCCTGAACCTTTGATTTTGACAAGGGGAGATAAACCTGACCTTCAATGGCAAGCGCTCTTTCTTGTGGGAGCTTGGCTATCATGTCTCTTGTACTTAGCTGCATGCCTATGAAAGTAATACACTGAGAGGGCAACAAGGCAGATATTTCGTAATTTAGTGTGATTCCTAGGCATGCTCAAGTGTGAATCGTATGGTTCCTGGCCCTTAGGAGATGATGCTCGGTGGTGGCAGTGAGGAGCCAGTCGTCTAGAGAAGGAAACACCTGGAATCCCAAACGTTTCAGGTGAGCTGTTACTACTGCCATGCAGTTGATGAACACCCTGGGGGCTGTGGTGAGACCAAAGGCAGAGCTCTGAATGGATAATGAGTGGCTCCCACCTAGAAGAGTAAATGTATCCTGGACCGCCTGTCCATTTTTATATGGTAGTACTCATCCTGGAGATCGATAGAGCACATCCAATCGTCCTGACCCAAAAAGGGTAGAATGGACTGCAGTGTCACCATCTGGAACTTGGTCTTCTTTACTGACCTGTTTAACTTGCTGAGATCTAAGATAGGTCTCCAGTCCCCTGTCTTCTTTGGAACTAAAAAGAACCTTGAGTAAGTTCCGGATTCTATCTGGTCTGCGGGCACTTCCTGAATGGCTCTTTTTTGCAACAAAGTTTTTACTTCTATGGCTGCTTGATCCCAAAGACTGGGTGGAACATCTGGGACTGATGATTTTTGATTTCTTGGGGGTGCTTTGGAGAAGGGAATTTTTTAACCCCTGGATATTATGCACTGTACCCACTCGTCTTCTGTTATATCTTGCCAGGCTCTTGGGTACAGTGATATTCTGCCCCCGACTGCCTCCAGAGGTGGGCAGCTGGGCAATCCTTTAGGGATTCTGAAAGGGTCTGGCAGAGAATGTATCTGTCACCCTGTTGTGGACCCCCCCTGCCATGAGGTCAGCATCTCTCTATTATTTCCCCCTCTGCCTCTGGGGGGAATCATCTCCATGAGTGTCTGGCGAAGCTCCCTGGGATTTACGGAACCACATTTTGCCACTCTTTTGGCCTTTGGGATAAAGCTGGGATGGAGTGGAAAAACAGTCTCCTATGGCAGAAAGAGTTTTGCCATCTCGTTCACTCCTGGTAAGAGTCTCGCCATCTTGCGGCCCGAACAAGGCTGAGCCATCAAAGGGGCATTTGTAAAGGAGGACTTGAAGGGCTCCACAAATTGACAAAGGTGCATCCAGGAATGTCTGCAAAGAGCCACTCCTGTGCCTGCAGCCCTACTCGCGCCATCTGCTCCACAAGAAATCAAGTGCATGGAGGAGTTGACAATGGAGGTTAAGGTCACTAGCTCGTTAGCTGACTTGAAAGCCGCTTCCTCAGCTGAAGGATCCTGGAGGGTATCTCCCAGCTCTTTAAGGAGATCCCTCTGAAGTCTTGTAAAATGTGTCAAATAGTTCAGGAACCAAAGAGTAAAGGCCACTAAAGAGAAAACACGCTTCCCATATCTATCCATAGCTCTAGACTACTTGTTTGGCAGATGGATAGAAGAGGAAGTCTCTACGAGTTCCTTCTTGGTGGCTGCTGCCACCACCATAGCATCAACTGGCACGCTTTTGGTGTGGTCATGAATTTGTTAGGCCTTCTCAGAATGGGCTCCATGGTCTCTGAAACACTCCATGCCTTTCGACTCACTACAGACAAAAGTGGGTCGAAAGGTGGAGACACCTAGGAGGTGGAAGGTTGGGAACCAAATGCATCCAGGTACATGGACTCATCCTCAGAAGGGGTAAGAGACTTCCAGTTTCCCCTCTGCCTAAGGATCTCCAGAATGTTGGAGAATGAGACATCTGCAGAGGGGGACCGTGGAGACCCTTCCGAGTCATCCAAGTCCGTGTCAGAGGTGATGGACTCAGGGGGGTCCACATGTTTCCTCTTACATTTTTTCTTCCTGGGAACCTCCTCTGAGGCATGCTCAGGAGAGGTCTCGGAAGAAGAGGGGTTGCCCTGTATAGCATCCTGGGGCATCGGTTCCCTACATTTGGGATGGAGAGAAGGATCCGAGGCAGACACTGGTATCGATGGGGACAGAGCCAATGGAACCGAGGGTGGGGTCGTCTCGGTGGACAGCACACTCATCACCTCAAAGGTGCTGTGATCTGGAATGGAAGGAGGCTCCAGCAAGCCTGGAGACCTCCTCTACACCGAAGGTGACAGCTCCGAGGCAGATGTGGGAGCCAAACTCACCTGCGCCGAGGCTTCAAGAGGGAGAGTGGGGTCGGACAATGGTCTGATTTTACTTCCCCCTCGAAGCCGATGAGGGAGTCTCGGTGCCCAGACCCCCTCGATGGAGCAGACTGTCGAGGAGGTCGGGACAAATGTCAGCCGACAAGGCAAGGGTTGTCAGAACCGATGGTTCTACCACTACTACTTCCATGCACTCTGGGTCTGAACTGGATGCAGTCGGAGGAGGAATCGAGACAGAGACTGAATCAGACAATGGCGCCACTTCCTTCTGGGCTGTCCCCGACAACAACTGAGCAAATATCCATGTCTTGAGCAGCCTCTTCACCATTCGCTCCACATCATCATCTGATAAACTCCTGGATGATCAAGAGGAGTGGACTGAGGACCGGTGACTAGCTGCCACTGACTGTAAAAGTGGAGACTGAAGCACAGATCTCATCAGGTCCAAAGAAGGAGATCTCGATCTCTTTTGAGTCCAGGACGGCTCCGAAGCCACAAATGGAGCTGCCGGAGAAAAGGACTCCTTGGAGCCAACAATCCACTCTGAAGGATCTGAAGATTTTGACTTTGTCGGTACCAAAGGTGGAACCAACGAAGATGCCTGTTTATCATCAGATTTTTTGGAAGGCTGAGTATCCGATGCTACCTCAACCTTAGGTTTTAACAATCCTCTCAAAATCAGTTAGTTGTGCCTCTCTTGCAAAACCTGCGCACTGAAGGCATGGCAAACAGAGCACGAGTCCTGTAGGTGGACCGCACCTAAACAATAAACACAACTCGTGTGCCCATCCGCAAGGGGCATTTTTTGGCAACGTGAGTCGCATTTCTTAAAACCTGACTGCTTTGTAGGGTTCCTTAGACATCATAAACACAAAAAGTGAAGCACAATAAAAAGTGTGTATGTATATATATATATATATATATATATATATATATATATATATATATATATATATATATATATATATATATATATATATATATATATTTTTTTTTTTTTTAATGGAAAGGAGGGAAAAAAAGAGGAGGGGGTAGCTTCTAAATTAAACGGCTACTGCTTCCAAAAGGAGAAAGCCTCTAACTAAAACAGCTTCTCCCTAAGTAGCAAGGAGGGAAAAAAGGGACAAGACAACAACTGTAATGAGGATAGGGGATGATAACTAAGATAAACTCTAACTTGTAATGAAAATCAGCCTAAACAAAAACAATTTTACAGAAAAAATTAACTACTTAGCCTGAGCCAGCAGAAGACAATCTCGATGCTGCAAGTGGCAAATGAGATCTGGGTAGCTACCGCTATACTAATTGTGAGAGAAGGTCCAATAATGACAGAAGAGGAAATAAAAGAGAATAGTGGTAGAATTGTAGTGGTAAGGGTCTGTTAAGACAGGAGTATTATGCTGGTATATATCTTTATTCCACCAAAAACTACTTTTATGGACTTTAAGAAAATTTTGAGAGAAATAACCAGCTTTCAGCAGGAAATATTACTTATAGCTGGGGAGTGGAACTTAATTAGCAATAGTGAGTGTGTGTCAGGGGGACCTAGATGGGAAAATATACCAAAAGATGGTAGATTTTTGAAGAAATTTATGAACATATTTGATATGGAAGATGTGAATTCAGTAGTGGGAACCTGAAAAGAATTTAATTATTCACCAAGATACAATAACTGAGTGAAAATATTAATCCAAATAAAACCACTTCAGCTAGCAGATCTAGGAGACTCTTTCTGATGCCTTTCCTGTGCAAGGAATAAAGTTTCAAGTGGTGTATTCAGTTAAGTAGGTATGATGAACAAGTGTTCTTGGAATGCCATCTGCCTACTTAACAGAACAATGATGATCCAGAGAAAAGCAGAATGTAAGAAAATACTGCAGTTGTTAGTTGGCCTTGATGCAGAGAAAGCATCTGATAGGGTAACTTGGGCAATGGAAGCATTTGCATTCCCTAACACAACAATAAGGTTAATTAGGAGGATATATGAAGGATCAGAGGCAAGAATTAAAGTGGGATGATTCCTCTCTGATAAGTTGCACCTGGTGAGAGACTTAGGGACACAAGTGGACAGTGGTCTCACTTTCGATAACAACATCGCCACAACAGTCAGGAAATCCTTCTATGTGGCACACGTCATCACTAAGGGCTTTTCATCCTGAAAAAGGGAGGTCATTGTCCCACTGTACTCATCCCTCAATAGACCCATTATAGAGTATAATGCCCCATTTGGTATGTACCTCACAAGACATCTGCAACAGCTGGAAAGGCCACAGAAATACCTCACTAAAAGAATTACAGGCCTAAAGCAGATGCCATATGCTGACCGTCTAAAAAAACTCCAGCTATACTCTGTGGCATATCGTCTACTCAGAGGCGATCTCTGCTTAACATAAAAGGCCATGTCAAACCCTGAGCTGTTGGACATGCTCCACTTAAAGAAATCCCAATCCCTCAGAGCCACACGCTCCAGGGATCTAAACCTTATCATCACAATGAACAAAACATGCTGAAGGGATAGGTTCCTGACCCAGAGACTCCCCATACTCTGGAATAGATTGCCCATATATGTCAAGCAGAGCACCTCATTGGCCCTCTACAAAAGGAACCTTGATGATTGGATGTGAGATAGGAAATTCACCCCGGGGATCATGTCTGTCGCCCTGCTAGACAGGGGCCCAGAGAAGTAAATATTGTGGGAAAAAGTTTCCATGGAATTTTTATGGCTAGGCTTGCATAGGCCTTAGGGCCGATAGCAGAGTACCAACCTATGAATAGAGGAACCAGTTAGGGGTGTCCTCTTTCCCTTTGTTATTTGCTTTATATTTAGAGCCATTGGCAAGGAAAATAAAGGACTTAGAAATACAAGGATATAATTGGTATGGTAATCAGGAAAAATGCTTTATTTGCAGATGATATTATTTTGTACCTAATAAATACAGAAAATGACATCTCAGTGTTGTGGAATATTCTGAGACGGTTTAAAATCTTTTTGGAATATAAAATTAATGAAGATATGACAGTTTTAAGTCTATAGCAGTAATTTATATACTCACACATGAATTGGTTCAGCAAGAACCAGATCAATGGAGACATGATAAGATAAAGTATTTAGGAATATGGCTTAAAACCCCATTCTGTTATGACATCTGGTATATGTGGGAAGACAATAAACAAAAGAGAATACAAAAACTAAGAAATTGGAAACTCTTGTTTATGAATATGGATATTAACATTCAAGCAGTGAAAATGTTTTTAGTTCCTTTTGTTTTATATATTGATCATGCATATTTTTTATCAACCTGATGATAATCTGTAGGCAATAACTAATAAAGAGTTAAAGGAATGTATCTTGGAGGGGAAGAGGGCAAGAGTTAAGTGTGAAAAGTTGATCCTTCCAGGAGAATTAGATGGTTTAGCATTACCTGATTTAATGGTATATTTAAGAAATACATAGTTAAGGCTCATGTGTGTCACACAAACAGAAGGTTATAATTCAAAATGGAAAGGAATGATAACTCAGGGGAAAGTTCAAGAAACAAAGAGTGGGATTTTGGATGCAGATCCTTAAGCAGAATAATAACAGCCATACAGATTATTATATCCATAAACGTAACAGAAGGCATTCTAAGAACTAACCCAATATGAGAATAAGAAAGGAATGACTGCAAGTAGGGGTACAGAAAATTGGCAAGAGGGGGGCTGGAATTAACTGAAAAAATGGCAAAGGAACCAGGGTACTGGAAGCAAATAACTAGAGAGGGAAAGGTAATAGAGTGTGATGAGGCCCAAGAAGATGTTTGGATTGCAGGCTAGAGACAGCCCTCCCTACCAGGGATTGATATCAGAGCATAGGGAAAGAGAAAGGGATATGGGAATCTTAAGTAAAAGACCTGCTCTGGTAGGGTTTTTATTTGAATCTATAACAGTAAAGAGAAGCTGGTGTTAGAAAGGGATAATTAATAGTGAATATAAAATATCGCATGAGAACTATAAAAAATAAATCAGTGGAGGTTAGAAAAGACTGGGAAGAGAGACTGATAAAGCAGTTTACAAGAAAAGAATGGGAGGATGTATGTATGGCTCCCAAGTATGCAGCCAAGTCCAGAAGGTTTAGGATCTTTGCCTGGAAGGGTTTGCATAGGTATATTTATACCCCAAGCAGACTTTAAAGAATGTTTCCCGAAGCAGACAGCAAATGTTGGAGATGTCATGGGGAATCCACTTTAATTCTTGCCTCCAATCATTTATATATCCTTCTAATTATCCTTATTATTGTATCAATGATTCCAATGCCCTACTTATACAATCCTAGCTTACTCTGTCAAATACTTTCTCTGCAACAAGGAATGCAACAGAGGTAGTTTCTTATATTCGCTTCCGTCTGGATCATCCTTGTTCTAGTAATATGGCTAAATGTTTGCCTTCTCTCCACAAAACCACACTGATCCATATCTATCAATTTTAGCAACACCTCTTTCATTCTTTTAGCTAGTATAGACATAAACACTTTATAATCAAGTGTTTAAAATTGAAATAGCTCTATATGAAGCTGGGTCTAAAGGGTCTTTGACATCTTTAGGTAACACAGCCACCACAACTTTCTACCAAGATGTTGGAGCTTCCCTTCCTCTTAAAATACTGTTAAACAAAATCTTCCAGATTGTTTATCACTTTCTTCTCTCCTAATTTCCAAACTTCCACAGGAATATCATCTGTTCCTGGAGAATCTCCTGAAGATTGATTATACATCACTGTTTTTAATTCATCACCTCCTATCTTAACTGAAAGTTAAGGAGTCTTGTTACCCTCTAACATTGGAATAATTAAGTCTTCCATAAACATTTATGTTTGTACTCTCTTGATTTTCACATTTCTCTGCTTTATATATATTTTCATAAAATTTCTAAAATATTTCTAAATCCTATACAGGATCTCTGGTCATTTTTCTTGCTATAGGTTCCCCAAGTTTGGCGAAAACCCTTTCAATGTTCTGTTGCTTACGTCGTTGCACTAAACGTTTTTGTGCTTTGGAGTTGTTAGCAAAAATAGTAACTTAACTACAATCATTCTAAACTCATGCATATTACTCAGAGACTTCTTTATTTTCAATTTAGCACTCTGCATTTGCTCCACCTCTTGTTCTGTGAGATTCCCCTTATTCTGCAATCCTTTATTCTTCATCAGACCCTCTAAGTAATTTCTATTACTTCTTAGCCATAGCTCTCTTTTATTTTGACCCAATTTTTAAACTTCGTTTTCATTTTACCTCAGTCACTAGCTATAACTTGTGAAGATATTTCTGTCTTCCCTAACATCTCTCAAATAATTTCCACTACCCATTCCTTAAATTCCTCTTTTTAATAGGTAAGTGAGAAAGCACCAGTGTCTTATTTTTACTTCATTACCTTACATTTTGTTCTTAGTTTTTATTGGTGCATGATCAGAAATAGTTATTGGATATGTGTCAGAGCTTTCAATTAAATGCACATGCTCCTGTGAAATATAACTTCTAGCTAGTCTTTCCCAGTTATTGTACCTTTGGGAATAATGTATAAATTCTGCCCAAGTTCCTACTACTGAATTTACAGTTTCCATACCAAATATTTTCATAAATATCTCCAGAAATGTACCCTCTTTTGTAGCATTGCCACTTCTAGGGCCCCATGATATACCCTCACTATTGCAAATCAAATTCCAGTCCCCACCTATAAATAATATTTTTTTTGCGAAAAGCTGATTATTTCTCCCCAAATTTTCTTAAGTTTCATAATAGCAGTTTTTGGTGGAATATAAATACATGCCATCGTAATCCTCCTCCCTCGACAACAGCCACAGCTTGCTACCACAAATCTATAAATTTTGTCTTTTTTTCTCATCTATCACTACTGGAGGCCCTGCTATCAATTAGTATAATTACTCCCCTTTTCACAAATCTTGTAAGATATTTTATAGTTTCCATTTATTCGCTAATTTCAGAGTTGCTGGTCTTCTTCCTGTTCATCTCCATCTCTCAACACCAGAGTTTGGTTCAAGTCCAAGGTACTGCTGATTCTTCTAGTCAACTTCTGCACTTTTTCTGACTCTTAAGCATTTTCCTTTGGAACACTGGAAAATGTTTCACTGCTAGAGTCCTCTTTTACTTGCTGACTTTTTGACTTTCACTTTTTTCACTTTTTGTTAGATAAACTTTTTTTATTTCCTCCTTAACCTATTCATTGTCAAAAAGTTACTTTGATCCTCCAGGAAAACATTTTAAAGACTGCTGGCTACAGCAGCTTAAATCTTATACCTCCCTCTCAACATTCCCTGATTGCGGGGATAAATTTGCTTCTCTTCTGCCTGGTGTACAGTGAATTATCATTTTCTACAAACACTCTGCTGTCTCCAGTTTTTAATACTTTGCCCTTCTGGTACAATTTTATCAGGATCAACTATTTCTGCTGGTATGACTGTATCTTTACTAATATAGGTCTTGACTGCATTCTCATGGCCAGGTTTGAAGCATAGATTTGATGTGCCCTTTCAATTAACAATTCTGCTATGGAACACCAGTCCAGTTGCATATTTATGCTTTCATAAAATTAATGCAGTCTGTTCCTTTGGCAATAAATAAAGTAGTAAGATATTGCAAGATATAAGGGAGTAAACTAAATATTTGCTTGTACACCTTCATATATACATCAGAAAGATGTCAGAATTACATACAATGCATTTACCCAGTCTTTTTGAAAGTTTCTGTAAGAGAAATAGTCTTCCTTGCCTGTCTTTTATAAGGCAAAAACACTGGTTACTTTGTCTGTGTCAAGTCCAGTTAGATAGGAACAATATTCTGGTGGTTAGCCCTTCAGCTTCTATCACAAAAGAGCTGGGCTGGTGTCAGCTTAACATCTTTCTATCTGTTTGGGTGAGTGATCTGAGTTTAAATGCAAAACTTCCTCTTTTAGTTGGTTTAACAGCCTGTTGTGAAGAGGCACTGTTGCTTCATGAGCAACCAACATCAGTGTTAGAAGGGTGAACCATGCTTGTCTTGGCCGTCAAGGAGATATGATAATTAGTTTTTTTTTCTTCTGAGCTTAGGTAATTAGTTTAGAATCAGTGGAGATGGAAGAAGCCCTGAGTCAAAATAATTGAGAAGGTGTTTGTCACTCAGGAATGTCTGCAGGAGAAGCCTAGATTAAGAGAGAGAGACAGAGACAGTAAATGGGATGACAAAAATAATTAACCTTTCTTCTACCATTAGTAAGTATACATGGCCAATTTGCACTAAAGGAAAACTGAACATTCTCTTTCAAGAGTGTCTGTCAGTGTGTTGTGTACTTGAAAAGAAAATGGCCAAATGACTAGTCCACTTGAACTGCTTGTTTCCAGATTACCATGGTTGGTCTGTAAAAGGATAAGATCAGGTACCTTTCTGTTTGCTACTATGCCTCATAACTGTTGAGTTGCCTGTTATAATATGAAGGCTTGTTTTAGAGCTTAGTTGAAAGCTGTATAAGAACACAGACAACCAATATCTTTTCTGCAGTTTATATAGCTTCTTTCTGTAATAGTAGTCCTTAACCTTACAATTTCAAATCCTGGAATTGCCACGCAAATTCCAATGGGGTTGTAATGAGTTTCTGGTTGGGGAATAAAAGAAGAATGAAAATCCTTGATTTCAGGCAATGTTATTATGCCGTCACCAGAATGTCTTTAAAAATGTTATCAATGAAAGGACATGCTACACTGACTATGGATTCTGAATATATAGGTTTTACATGTAGAAATGTACATGCCTCATTTGTAATCTCATAGCTGGACCATCAAAATATAAGAAGAAAATCAACCCAGAGGTATGCAAAATGCTCTTGGTGTTAATGTTTTCTGTACTGAAATGTGGGGGAAGAAAAAGATCCACCATCAGGTGCATGCTGTAAAAGGGTAAGTGTACTACAAACAGCTTCAAATCTTGAATTAATCCTAGAATCTCATGGTCTTGGGATGAGACAGATGTAAATTATCCTGCTGAAAAAAGCTACCCAAAGTTTGAAAACCTGAAGATTTTATTAAATTGTGAGATGTACGACAGAAACTGTCCTGAATTAGTCAATTTTCCAGGTGAAGACAAATATGAATTCCCTTTAGTCCAAAATAAAAGTACCAGGTTGGAAAGCACTCAGGGTACAAAAAGAAAGTTAGATAAGAAGGACATGTGCAAATGACAGTTATGTGAGCTTTGCATATGGAGATGAGCAGTCAGCCATCTTGCATGTCCTGATTAACATAATGGTATCCCACATCAAGAGAGGACAGTCTTTGCAGTATCTGTTTTAAATTTCTAATCTGTAGAATTGGGCACCAAATGGCCAACTCTTTTGGTTCTAGGAAAAATCTTGAATATAACCCCCATTTTACTGTTTCGTAAAGATACGGTCAAGCCACAAGCTGAGATGCGTATCTAATGGAAGGAGCATGGGAGACTAGAGTACCAGAACAGTCAGTAAGCATGCACACACACACACCTACTATGCAGCTAAGTGTACTCACCTCCCTTACAAGTCTGTACAGCTAAGCATACTAACTTCCCTTGAATACTTCGCAATGGCTGTGCAGCTAAGCATATTCCTTATGTACACTTACTTCATAATGTAATCATCCATGTAAACATGTTCTCCATGAAGAAGCAAGCGCAGGTGGGTGAAAAGGCTACATGCTTGCATGGCGTACGAAATCCAACACAGTGACCTAGCTAAAGGCGTGGAGGGGTCTGTTGATAGGACAGGGACAGACAGCATTGGTAGATTGTGACTGCTACTGCCCCTTGGTAAGCACAGGTAGTAAATGTTCGGTGAGTTTTCTGGCTGGTGTTTTGTGAGGAGGAGGCGGCTTGGGGGGGGGGGAGAGTGCTGGCAACATTATGTGTGTTTTTTCCATCCTATGTCTTGGCATCCTCCTTTGCTGGTATTCGGCTGGAAGCTGCTGCTACAGATCAAGAGGTAACTTGGAAGTTGGGCTGGTTTGCCACACTTTGATAAGCACCACAGACTGGAAGCAGAGAGAGAGACTTTAGTACTGCACAGACTCGACCAGGACCACCAGGTTGGTTAGAACACAATGCAAAACACAATGTTTTTTTTATTGTAATTAAAAGAAATTTAATCTCCCGACCAGCCCATTCCAGGGCTGGTACCCTAGAAAAGAGATATGATGATGAAGATTCTGCCCCAACCCCCAAATAGCCGGTAACTGCTGAGAATGTGATTGTTTATTTGAATGCTCAAAACATTAAGCTGCGCTATTAAGTGTACCGCTGAATGCTTTAATAAAAATAAAATTATTACCTTAAGAGAGCAAATTCAAAGTTTTGGTATATTTGAAAGTCATGGAAACTAGACACCCTCTTCGGTTTATGACACAGCTCATCAACGTGCCTATATTACAACAGAAATGCAGTTGGAGGAGAATCGTTATAAAAACAAATCATCTGACTGCAACCTCCAATCGCATTTCCATTGTGCCCCCCCCCCCCTTTTGCAAATTCCTGTATCCGCCACTGACACTACCACTGAATATGTATGCTACATAATAGCTCAGACTGGTAAAAACAGGCTGCTGTATAAAGTCACAAACTGTTAACCTCCTTATGAAACAAAAAAGGATAATTGTTAGTTTTTCCAGCTGTATGTAGCCATCTTCTCTGAGATCCAGGCACCAGGCATAATTGTGAAAAACATCAACAGATTTGAACAACAACAAAGCATTCTATCTACAGATCCACTGCTTTCCAATTTAGAATAGCCTACAAGCTAAAAAAAGTAATTGCAGGCACCTATCTGACTCAATAATCAAATAGGAGTCATCCATGGAATGTAAACCAGATTGTCAGCTGCTGCTAGTGGTTAAAAGGATGAAAAATTAGCAGGTTATAAAGCATCTAGTGTTATTGCTCCTAAGCAACAGAATTAATTTCCAAGAGAAATGAGAAGTGTCAGAACTTACTATACACAAGGATCTAAACTAAAAGACGTCATGCTTTTACAGAAGTAAACACACTTGTGCAGGCATCACCTAGATACCAAATATTCACCTAGCTGCTCCCTACTTATTATTTGCTATTAAAGACATGCAACTTATTAAACTATAAGGAAACTTACTGTAAGAGCACACCCATATCCATAATTCTCATCCCTGTAGATGTTTTATGGTCCAAATCAAAATTAGATCAGCTGTAAATATTTATATATTGTACATAAAGTAACTGTATTCTATAACAATGATGAAAAAAAATTTGTTGAAAGCTAAGAAAATAAAATATTTAGCCTAGGGCTGCATAACCTCAAGGTAAAGTGATTCCTTTTCCCTGGGACCATGCAATGCCTAAATATGAATATTTAAATACATGAGGCATGGTGTGACCTCCACAGAAGGGAAACAGTGTCCCCAAACATATCTATGTATATATATATATATATATATATATATATATATATATATATATATATATATATATACATATATATAGATAGATATACAGATATAGATAAGTATATATATATATATATATATATATATATATATATATATATATATATATAGGGTCTATATTATGTAATCGACCGCTTAACTTGTCGAACGCCTAAACGTTGACAGCTAAGGGTCGAAAATGAGAAGTTATGTACCTACCATAACATTCCATGTTAGTGGTCTTCTTCTCGCCTTCTTTCTTGCTGGATGGGTCCGGAGCCGATCCTCGGCTCTGACTCGGCTTATACTAAAGCTCATGAGCTATTTTTACCGGCTCGAGGCTACCCTTATCCCAAAATGCTAGGCGCTAACTACCCAGATCTCATTTGATAGCCAACATCATAGCAGTTTTGTTCTCAGAACAAAGGAGAAAGAGAAATACCTATATATAGAACATACCAAGAAAAAGCAACCATGGGAGTCCATATTGGGATGAAAAGAAGGCCCAGAAGGATCCTCTCAGTCTGTCCAGGCTAGGGGCTTGGAGGGTGGGACGCAAGAAAGAAGGCGAGAAGAAGACAACTAACATGGAACGTTATGGTAGGTACATAACTTCTCAATGTTAAATTGTCAATCTCGCCTTCATTCTTGCTGGATGGGACCGCATCCCTAGCACCTCAACCCTGGGTGGCTCATCGGAACAGACTCTTGAGGACAGTGGAACCAAAGTTAGCTCAGCTTCTGGAGGCCATGTCCAGTTTGTAATGAGAAATAAAGGTATGAGGAGAGGCCCATGTGGCTGCCGCACAAATGGAGTCTATAGGCAACCTAGCCTGAAAGGCTATTGTCGTAGCTAAGGCTCTAGTTGAGTGGGCTCTAGGCCTTGAAGGAAGTTCTTGACACCTCAGTTCATAGATGAAAGTAATCACAGAAGCCAACCATCTAGAAAGGGTTTCTTTGGAAACTGGAAGGTCTTTCTTCCCTTCCACATAAGACAGGAAGAGCTGCTCAGATTTCCTAACTTGCTTGGTTCTATCCAGGTAGTAACAGAGTTGATGGTGAACATTCAAAAAATGCAATTTTTGTTCCGCTCTGTTGGAGTAATTAGGTAAGAAAACTGGGAGATCGATAGTCTGGTTTAGATTTGCCTCAGAAGATATTTTAGGTAAAAAGGACGGGTTAGTTCTGAGAGACACTCTATCTTTATGGAAAACCAGATAAGGAGGACGAACACAAAGGGCATGAAGTTCTGAGACTCTCCTCGCGGAAGTTATGGCCACTAGAAATAGAGTTTTCCATGAGAGTAATTTCAGGGAACAGGAAGCCGCAGGTTCAAAGGGAGGGAGAATCAAAGAGGTTAAAACCAGATTCAAATCCCACTGTGGTGGGGGATCTCTGATCAGGGGCTTAAGTAAAAAGATACCTTTAAGGAAGGCTTTACAAAGTTTATGGGGCATAACAGTGGAGTCCATCAAGCCAACATGAAAATTTGAAATGGCCGCTAACTGAACTCTGATAGTGGATGAAGAAGAACCTGATTGAAAAAGTTCGGCCAAGAAATCTAGGACTGATTGGATAGGTGCCGTGAAAGGGTCCATGTTTCTAGTCTCTGCCCAGAAGGAAAAACGTTTCCATTTGCTAGCATAAATCCTCCTGGTAGAAGATTTGTGGGAAGCTAGAATGATGTCACGCACCGAATGGGAAATAAAGGGAAGCTTGGCTAAAGTTGGAAGTGGAGCAACCAAGCTGTGAGGTTGACAGAGGGTAGGGACTGGTGCAGCTCGCCCGACTGATGGGTCAAGAGATCCGGCACTGGGTCCAGATGCCAGGGCTGCTCCAAGAGGTAATGATGCAGGAAGAGAAACCAGATTTGTCGAGGCCAGTAAGGGGCAATGAGGATCATTGTGGATCTCAATGCAGTAGCTTTCTGAATCAACTGTGTGATTAATGGAAAGGGGGGAAAAGCGTACAGAAGACCCCGGGGCCAATCGTGGACTAGAGCATCTCTGGGGGGGTGGCCGGGAAGAGAGTGAAGAAGTCATGGCACTTGCTGTTTTGAGGTGTTGCGAAAAGATCGCAGCAAGGTTGATCCCATCTTCAGAAAATTTTTTCCACTACTGACTGCTTGAGAGACCACTCGTGCGGCATGAGAATGGCTCTGCTCAGCCTGTCCACTATGACATTGGACTTCCCGAGGATATGCATTGCTATCAGAAACCACTGAGAAGAGATCGCCCACTGCCAAAGTCTGAGTGCTTCTCGACATAAGGGATAGGACTTAGTTCCGCCCTGCTTGTTGATGTACCACACTACGGACATATTGTCCGTCTGAACTGCAATAGTCCCGATGGGAAGAGAGTCCTGAAGGGCTTGCAATGCTAAAAGTACTGCTCTCATCTCCAGGACATTTATGTGCAGGTGGTACTCGAAAGGTTGCCATGTGCTCTGGACTGTCCTGCCCTGAAAATGCCCCCCCCCCAACCTGATCAGGGAAGCATCCGTTGTCACCGTAGCAACCGGGGGGGGGGACAAAGGGTCTGCCCTGAATGACTTGAAGGGAGACCATCCACCAAGAAAGGTGTTTCTTGCATGATTGTGTGATTAAAAGTTTGTGTGACACTGGAAGCTGTTGAAAGGACCACTGGGAAAAAAGCATCCACTGAAGGATCCGCATATGAAAGCGAGCTAGGGGAAGTAGCGTAATGGCTGCTGCCATGAGACCTAAAGTTTTCAGTACATACCTGGCCTGGATTCTGTTGCTCTGAAGAAGGATGCGAACGTGTCCGCGAATATCTGAAATTCTTTGTGCGGTTAGTTTTGCGGACAGTTCGACTGTGTCTAATATGGCGCCTATGAAAGTAATAGACTGACAAGGCAACGAGGCAGACTTTTCAAAATTTATGGAGATACCTAGCTCTTTGCAAATTTGAATGGTGTAATCTCTGGACTGAAGAAGTTGACGCCTGGTGGTGGCAGTAAGGAGCCAGTCGTCCAGATATGGAAACACCTGGAATCCTTGACGTCTCAGATGAGCTGTAACCACTGCCATGCATTTGGTGAACATTCGGGGGGCTGTAGTGAGACCAAATGGCAGGGCCCTGAACTGGTAGTGACTGGCCCCCAGCCGGAAGCGGAGAAACCTCCTGGAGCGCCTGTGCATCTTGATGTGGTAGTACACATCCTGAAGTTCTACAGAGCACATCCAATTGTCCTGGCCCAAAAAGGGTAGAATGGACTGTAGCGTGACCATCCGGAACTTCGTTCTTTGGACAGACCTGTTCAGCCTGCTGAGATCCAAAATTGGTCTCCAGTCCCCTGTCTTTTTTGGTACCAAAAAGAACTTGGAGTAGATTCTGGATCCTTGCTGGTCTGCTGGGACTGGTTGGATGGCTCTTTTTCTTAGCAGTTTTGAGATTTCTAATACTGCTTGTTCCCTTAGACTGGGTGGAACATCTGGAAGGGGCCTTTTTGGCTGTATTGGGGTGTGGGCAAAGGGAATTTCGTAACCCTCAGATATGACCGACTGTACCCATCTGTCTTGGGTGAGGGAAAGCCAGGCTTCTGGGTACAGTGATAATCTTCCCCCGACTGCCTCCGAAGGTGGACAGTCGGGTAGCTTCTCAGGGATGCTGGAAGGGCTGGCCAGAGACAGCTTTTCTGCTACCCTGATTCTGCGGACCCCCTCTGCCCCTGGGGCGGCATCTGTTATTGTTCCCCCCCACCTCTGGAGGGGAACTCACCTTGTGCATCAGGCGCGACTCCCTGTGGTTTGCGGAACCACATTTTTCCACCCTTCTGACCCTTAGGGTATGGTCTAGAAGGGGTGGAAAAACTGACTCCCATGGCAGAGAGAGTCTTGCCATCCTGTTCGCATCTGGTCAAAGTATCCTTCACCTGAGGTCCAAACAATGCCGAACCATCAAAGGGGGAGTTGGTGAAGGATGCCTTGAAGGGGTCAGCAAAGTTACAAAGCTGCATCCAGGCGCGACGCCTTAAGGCCACGCCTGTGCCTGCAGCTCTACTCGCCCCATCGGCTGCATAGGAAATAAGCTGCATGGAGGAGTTAACAATCGAGTTTAGGGTTGCTAGCTGGGAGTTGATTTTGTTTTGAGACCCCGCAGCTGTTGGATCCTGTAGAGTATCACCCATTTCTTTGAGCATGTCTCTTTGAAGGCGAGTGAAATGACACAAGTAATTCAGCGACCGCATAGTAAAGGTCGCTGAAGAAAACATCCGCTTGCCATACCTATCCATAGTCCTAGATTCCTTATTAGGAGGATGGATCGGTATTGAAGGATCTGCCAGTTCCTTCTTAGTGGCTGCCGCCACCACCATGGCATCAACAGGGACACCCTTGGTTAAAAACTGCTTATCAGAAGCGGCTGTGATAAATTTTGAAGGCCTCCGTGGGGTCGGTTCCATCGTGTCAGGGGCCGTCCATGCCTTCCGCGCCACCACTTCCATGAGGGGGTCAAAGGGCGGAGACACCCAGGAGGTGGAAGGGCGAGAACCAAAAGCCTCTATGTAAACCGACTCGTCCTCGGAAGGATTGAGGGTAGACCAGTTCCCCCTCTGCTTGAGGATCTCAAGGATGTCAGAAAAGGAGACATCCTCAGAGGGGGACCGTGGGGACCCTTCCGACTCATCCAAGTTGGTGTCAGATGTGATGGAATCAGGGGAGTCCACATGCTTCCTCTTGCATTACCTCTTCCGAGGGGGTTCCACTGACGGATCAGGGGAGGCCTCAGAAGAGGAGGATGCTCCCAATGGGGGCACCTGAGGCGTTGGATCTCTGCAGTCAGGGTCGAGAGGATGGGTAGAGACTGTAGCAGGCACAACAGTGGGAGGAGCTAAGGGAGCTGACTGTGGAGCAGGCACAAGGGCCAGCACACTCCTGATGACCTCAAAAGCACCCCTATCAGGCAGGGAAGAAGGTCCCCGCTCTGAAGAGATAAGGACCCCTCCCGGCACTGAGAGGGATGGCTCCGAGGCTGATGTCGGGGCCGAACTCACCTGCGCCAAGGCTCCGAGACGGAGAACGGGGTCGGACAAGGGTCCGATGCCACTTGCCCCCTCGGAGCAGATGAGGGAGTCCAGGCACCCGGATCCCTCCAAGGATGGAACCAAGGAAGAAATCGGAGCCAATGACGGAGATGAAAGGTGTGGTATCGGCTCCGACGTGTTGACGGTCCTGGCTCCCACGAACTCCGGCTCAGAGGAAGAGTCGGAGGAGGAATCGACAATGGAATGGGGATAGCCGCTGTCTTATGAGAAGGGCTATGAAGCATCTGGGCCAGTGCCTGCGACTTAAGGAGTCTGCTAACCACCCTCTCGAGGTCATGCTCTGAAAGCCTGGAAGACCGAGAGGAATGGGACCGTTGGCTCCACTCCAAAAGCAAGGGAGATCTCGGAGCCAAATGGACTGACTCCAAAGAAGGAAACCTGGAGCACTTACTGCTCGCAGACGGTTCCAACACAACGATCGGAGCCGACTGAGTCTTGGGAGCATCAGCTCCGGCCGGAGCCGACGTAAAAGCACTAAGAGCACCACTAGTCGAAGGCTCTGTACGTGGAGCCGACGACTTAGTAGGCTTCGAAGGTTTACCCAATGAAGACTTGGTCGGGGAACCTTCGGGCTTCAACAAGCCTCTCAAGATAAGCTTATTTCTGCGCTCCTGCAGGACTCTTGGACTGAATGCATGGCAGACAGAACAAGAGTCCTGCAGGTGCAGAGGCCCAGGCAATAAACACAAGAAGTGTGACCGTCTGTCAGAGACATCTTCTGACAGCACGAGTCACACTTCTTGAAGCCTGAAACCCTGGAATCTTTAGACATCCTGACAGGGATGACAAGTAACACACAACAAACACCCACACTCAAATTTACTTAGTCTAGTCACACACACACACACACACACACACACACACACACACACACACACACACACACACACACACACACACACACACACACACACAAAGACTAAGGTTATTTTAACTGACAAAATAAAGTACTTTAAACTAAAATTAACTAAAAATTAAAATAAAAATTAGCCCAAAGGCCTAGTAATCTACGGAGTGGGGGTAGGGAACGAGAAGGAAGATAGAAATAAACCCGAAAGGGAACTATCTAAGGCGGGGATACACTAGAGGGGTAAGCAGGATCTAACAGTAAAACTAATACTGAAAAAAGACAGGAAAAACCTTACCAGAAAAGATTTTTACAAATCTAACCTGAGAGCCGGCAAAAACGCAACCTCGCAGCTGAAGCGGAAAACGAGATCTGGGTAGTTAGCGCCTAGCATTGTGGGATACAGGGTAGCCTCGAGCCGGTAAAAATAGCTCTCAAGCTTTAGTATAGGCCGAGTCAGAGCCGATCCAGCAAGAATGAAGGCGAGATTGGCAACTTAACATCTTACAATCTTGATTCTTTCAGTGGGAAAGAATTTGCTTGACCATGCCACACTAACATAAACTTGCAAGTTGTAAAAAAGTGTGGGGCTTCACCCCCCAACTACATATACCAACTCCGAGATCGCTCTACACTGGGGAAAGGGCAAATTCCCGATAATGGCCAAACAAATTCTTTCCCGGTGAAACAATTCACTGACCTGGCCATTCGATGTTTAGGAGTTCGACAAGTTAAGTGGTCTATTAGATTATATATATATATATATATATATATATATATGTGTGTGTGTGTGTGTGTATATGTACACACACACACACACACACACACACACACACACACACACACACACACACACACACACACACACACACACACACACACATGGAAATCAAATCTAATTTACAAAAATTAGAACTCATACTTATGGAGAAAAGAAATTAAAAAATTGAGTCCCGAGTATGTAAGGTACGTAATTACTTACAGTGTAATCTGCAGCAGGAAGTTTCACACCTGGGAATAAATCACTGGTTATTCCATTGAACAGAGGGATGTCATGAGACAAGAATTTTGGTTCATTCACATCCTTAATGGATCGAAGAAGCTAAAAGAAAAGAGACATACATATAGTACCACTACTCAAAATATATCTTATGCAACAAAAACAGTAAGGTTAAGATGAATATGTATTCAGTATACTGTATTGTATAAAAAGACTGACAATTCCACACAGTGAACAAATATTTAATGCAAGCTAACAATGACAAGCAGTATGTATTCAAATGTTACTGTACTTAATGCAACAGAGATTATGGATACCGCACTTGATTAGTTATTCATCATAATTAAGCACTGACATAGAGGATTATGACTGAATCGCTGATTGTAATGAGCATATTATGTTCGAGACATGGATTTCAAGAAATTCACTTCAAAAGTGAAGCTCGTGGTAAATCTTGGTATCCATGTCAAGAATACATAATTTTTCATTATGACTGCAGGTCCAATCAGGTTTCTTTTTAGTGCATGGAGATTTATTTTCTTCATGTATTACTACTTAGCGAAAAATCAGATTTAAAAAAAAAAAAAACGTGACTCGTACCAGTTTTGAAAGGCAGTAAAGCAGTGGGGAAGTGGCTGACATCTTAAGTATTCTATCTGTAAAGGAAGCAGCTGTAACCAAAGTACTGTGTGTACTTTAACAAACAGGCACAAAAAGGAGTTGAAACGAAACCAGTTCATGCTATGCTGCTGCGGTTTTCTGATTAGCGCTGTCTACCTTTAGTGCAAAAAAAGAAGTTATGTACTTAACATAATGTTCTATCTGTGTTGTGATTTTCATTTATCTTTGACCTATGGGCTCAGTTCCAAACCTCAGAACCGACTAGGTCACTACTACAGCCCACAGGAACCAAAAAATAGAAGTTATGTTCTTACCATAACGTTCCATGTTAGTTGTCTTCTTCTCGCCTTCTTCTTGCTGGATGGGTTCGGAGCCGACCTCGCCCGACGGCCACTCTAAAAGCTCGAGAGTTGGTTCCACCGGCTCGAGGCTCCCTTATATCCCACAATGCTAGGCGTGAGTTACCTCAGATCTCGTTTGTAAGCTAGGCCCAGCCTATAATAGTAATAGAATAACTAGTAACAAAGTCCACCTCTATAAACAAGGGAGAAGAGAAGGGTGACCTACATCCTGATCCAGGAAATATGCACAGCAGAGCATATACCTAAAGTATAGAGGTGGTAGAAAGAGAGGTCACAATCAAAACTCCTCTAGGTCTGTCCAGGCCAGGGGGAAGGAGGGTGGGACGCAAGAAGATAGCGAGAAGAAGACAACTAACATGGAACGTTATGGTAAGAACATAACTTCTATATGTTAAGTTGTCTATCTCGCCTTCATTCTTGCTGGATGGGACCGCGTCCCTAGCACCTTGTCCTGGGTGGCCTAACGGAACAGACTCTTGAGAACAGTGGAACCAAAGTTAGCTCTATGCCTAGAAGCTAAATCCAACTTATAATGAGAAATGAAAGTGTGAGGAGTAGCCCAAGTAGCCGCTGCACAAATGGTGTCAATAGGCAGTCTATCTTGGAAAGCTATAGAAGTAGCCAAGGCTCTGGTAGAATGGGCTTTAGGTTTGCTAGGCAGCCTTTGGTGTCTAATTTCATAAACAAGGGAGATCAGAGATGTTAGCCATCTGGATAATGATACCTTTGAAACTGAAAGTCCCTTTCTGCCTTCTGCATAAGAGACGAACAGCTGGTCAGATTTCCTGAATTGTTTTGTTCTATCCAAATAGTACCTTAACTGACGATGAACATCTAGCCAATGCAATCTTTGTTCAGATCTGTTAGAATATTCTGGAAAAAACACCGGGAGGTCAATGTTTTGATTCAGGTTAGCCGAGGAGGCTATTTTTGGTAAGAAGGACGGATTGGTTCGTAAAGATACTCTGTCCTTATGGAACAACAGATAAGGAGGTCGGCAGCTGAGTGCATGAAGTTCTGAAACTCTTCTAGCTGAAGTAATAGCTACTAGAAAGAGAGTCTTCCATGATAGTAATTTTAAAGAACAGGAGGCTGCAGGTTCGAAAGGGGAAAGAATCAAAGAACTAAGAACTAAATTTAGGTCCCAAGGAGGAGGAGGATTTCTTATAGGAGGCCTGAGTAGAAAAACTCCTTTCAAAAAGGCTTTGCAAAGTTTGTGGGACATTATGGCAGACTCTGAAATGCCCACATGAAAGTTAGAAATAGCTGCCAATTGAACTTTAAGAGTAGATGGAGATGAACCTGCATGGAAGAGTTCAGCTAGAAAATCAAGGACCATTTGGATGGAAGCAGTGAAAGGATCTATGTCCCTTCCTTGAGCCCAATAGGCGAAACGTTTCCACTTACTCAAATAAATCTTTCGGGTGGAAGATTTATGGGAAGCTATCAAAATATCTCGAACAGAGTGAGATATTTGAGGAAGCCTGGCTAAGGTTGGAACTGGAGGAACCAAGCAGTGAGGTTCAGAGAGGGGAGGGAGCGATGTAACTGACCCGACTGATGGATCAAAAGATCTGGAACTAGGTCCAGATGCCAAGGTCGCTCCAACAGAAACTGATGTAGAAAGGGGAACCAAACCTGTCGAGGCCAGTATGGAGCAATGAGGATCAAAGAAGCCTTCTGAGCGATAGCTTTCTGTATCACTTGAGAGATTAGTGGGAAGGGAGGAAATGCATACAGAGGTCCCCAGGGCCAAACTTGGACTAGAGCGTCTCTGCTGGGTTGGCCTGGTAAAGGGAATAGGGTGAAATAATCTCTGCACTTGCTGTTTTGGGGAGTAGCAAAAAGGTCGCAGCAAGGCTGACCCCACTTGAGAAAAATTTCTCTCACAACAGAGTCTTTCAGAGACCACTCGTGAGGCATGAGGATAGCTCTGCTCAACTTGTCCGCGATTTGATTGGACTTCCCGGAGATGTGCGTTGCTATCAGAAAACGCTGAGAAGAAATCGCCCATTGCCACAGTCTGAGTGCTTCTCGACACAGGGGGTAGGACCTGGTTCCGCCTTGTTTGTTGATATACCACACTACAGACATATTGTCCGTCTGGATTGCTATTGTTCCCAAGGGAAGAGAGTCTTGAAGGGCTTGCAACGCTAAAAGCATTGCTCTCATCTCTAGAACATTTATGTGCAAGTGGCATTCTTCTGGTTGCCATATGCCCTGGACAGTTCTGCCCTGATAATGCCCCCCCCACCCGATCAGGGAGGCGTCCGTTGTCAGAGTAGCAACCGGAGGGGGAGGAACAAAGGGTCTTCCCAATAAGAGCTGAGGGGAAGACATCCACCACAGAAGATGATTCCTGCATGTTTGCGTGATCATAATGGTGTGGGACATCGGAAGTTGCTGGTATGACCATTGTGTGAAGAGCATCCATTGAAGGATTCTCATGTGGAATCTGGCTAATGGAAGCAAAGGTATGGCAGCCGCCATAATCCCCAATACTTTCAGAACTAACCTGGCTTTGACTCTGTTGCTGCTGAAGATGAGCGAGACCAGTTTTTGTATGTCTGTTATTCTCTGATCTGTTAGTCTGGCAGACATGTTGACTGTGTCTAGAATTGCGCCTATGAAGGTAATAACACGACAAGGCGACAAAACAGACTTTTCGCAATTTATTGAAATGCCTAAGTTTTGACAAGTGCGAAAGGTGTAGTCCCTGGCTGTTAGAAGAAGATGCTCGGTGGGAGCTGTAAGGAGCCAGTCGTCCAAATATGGAAACACCTGGAATCCTTGACGTCTCAGGTGAGAAGCTACCACTGCCATACATTTGGTAAACACCCGGGGGCAGTGGTGAGTCCAAAGGGCAGGGCTCTGAATTGAAAATGACTGGTTCCCAGCCTGAAGCGGAGAAATCTTCTGGAGCGTCTGTTCATTTTTATGTGATAGTACGCATCCTGAAGGTCTATAGAGCACATCCAGTTTTTTCTTCCCAATAGGGGAAGGATGGACTGTAGCGTGACCATCCGAAATCGTGTTTTCTTGACTGACTTGTTCAAGATACTGAGATCCAAAATTGGTCTCCAGTCCCTGTTTTTTGGAACTAAAAGGAACCTGGAGTAGATTCCGGATCCTTGCTGGTCTGCTGGAACTGGCTGAATTGCTCTTTTTGCAAGCAGTTTTGAAACTTCCAAAGCTGCAAGATCCCTTTGAGCGGGTGGAACATCTGGAAGGGATTTTTTTGATCGGTTTGGAATGCAAAGAAAGGAAATGGAATAGCCTTCGGAAATGATGGACTGTACCCACTTGTCTCGAGTTAGGGATAGCCAGGCTTCTGGGTACAGTGACAATCTTCCCCCGACTGCCTCCGAAGGTGGACAGTCGGGCAACATCTCAGGGATGCTGAAAGGGCTTATCGGAGAAAGTTTCTCCATTGCCCTGGTTCTGCGGACCCCCCCTGCCTCTAGGGCGGCGTCTACCATTGTTGTTCCCCCCTCTGCCTCTGGCGGGGAACCGACTCTGTGCGTCAGGCGAAGCCCCTTGAGATTGTTTGCGGAACCACATTTTTCCACTTTTCTGGCCCTTGGGGTAAGGCCTAGAAGGAGTAGAAAAACGGACTCCGACGGCAGAAAGAGTCTTGCCATCAGTCTCGCACCTAGTCAAGGTTTCTTTCACTTGAGGACCAAAAAGAGATGATCCATCAAACGGGAAATTAGTGAACGACGTTTTAAAGGGGTCCGCAAAGTTGCATAACCGCATCCAGGCATGCCTACGTAAGGCCACTCCTGTTCCTGCGGCCCTGCTCGCTCCATCAGCCGCATACGAAAGGAGGCGCATGGAGGAGTTAGCTATGGAGTTCAGGGTAGCCAGCTGAGTGTTCATCTTGTCTTGAAAACCCGCAGCTGTAGGATCCTTTAACATATCACTCGCTTCTTTGATCAAGTCCCTTTGAAGACGAGTAAAATGGCATAGGTAATTCAGCGAACGCATTGCAAAGGTCGCTGACGAGAACATCCGCTTCCCGTACCTGTCCATGGACCTTGATTCCTTGTTAGGTGGATGGACAGGCACTGAAGGATCAGCTAGTTCCTTCTTAGTGGCAGCAGCAACCACCATAGCATCCACAGAAACTCCTTTTGTCAGAAATTGTTTATCTGCTGGTGCTGTGATGAATTTTGAGGGTCTCCTGGGAGTGGGGTCCACTGAATCAGGAGCCGTCCATGCCTTTTTTGCTACCACCTGCATGAGGGGGTCAAAGGGGGGAGACACCCAGGAGGTGGAAGGGCGAGAGCCAAACGCCTCAAGGTACACAGATTCATCCTCCGAAGGGTTGAGGGCTGGCCAATTTCCCCTCTGTTTAAGGATTTCTAGAATGTCTGCAAATGAGACATCTTCAGAAGGGGAACGGGGGGAACCCTCGGAATCCTCTAAATCTGTGTCAGAGGTGACGGACTCAGGTGAGTCTATGTGTTTCCTCTTACACTTTCTCTCTTCTGCCAAATCAGGAGAGGCCTCGGAAGAGGATGAGATCCCCACAGGGGATTCCTGAGGAGCTGGCTCTCTGCGGTCCGGGATGAGGGAGTGAGTCGACTTGACCTGAGGCACCGTAGAGGGAGGGGCGGACGGAGCCGACTGTGGAGTAGAACCAGGTTCTAACACACTCTGCATGACCTCGAACACACCCCTGTCAGGCAGAGCCAGAGGTTCCCGCTCCGAGAAGCTGAGAACCTCCCTCGGCACCGACAGTGATGGCTCGAGGCGATGTCGGAGCCGAACTCACCAGCCAAGCCCGAGAGGAAGAGCGGGTCGGACAAGGGTCCAATGCCACTCACCCCTCGGAGCCGACGAGGGAAGTCAGGTGCCGAGATTCTTGAAGGAAGAAATTGGAGCCGACGGAGCCGAATACACCTGTATCGGCTCCGACAACCACAGTCTCGGTTCAACGCCTGGCTCCGAGCTCAACGGAGTCGGAGGAGGAACATATTGATGGACAGGGGCAGGCATCGACTGATGAGTCGGGCTCTGAAGCATTTGGGCCAGTGCCTCGGACTTAAGAAGTCGACTCACTACCCTCTGAAGGTCATGATCCGACAGCCTCGATGACCTAGAGGAGTGAGATTTATGGCTCCGTTCAGACAGCAGAGGAGATGCTGGAGCCGAATGAACGGAGCCAAGGGATGGTGACCTAGATCTCTTCCTAGATGTCGGCTCCGAAGTTCTGGTTGGAGCCGACAAGGGAATTTCTAATACCTCGGCTCCAGCCGGAGCCGAGGGAACCACAGAAGCTGTAGACTCATCGGCTCCAGCCGGAGCCGATGTAGACAGAGGTTTAGTAGCCTTAGGTCTCGGCTCAGTAGCTGGAGCCGAGGACCTAGAAGCCTTGGAGGGCTTCCCAGAGACAGAGAGGGAATCCTCAGGCTTGAGTAGACCCCTTAGGATCAATTTGTTCTTTCTTTCCTGCAGGACCCTGGGACTGAAGCCGTGGCATACAGCACAGGAGTCCTGCAGGTGCAAAGGCCCCAGGCAGTAGACACAAGAAGTGTGACCGTCTGTCAGAGACATTTTCTGACAGCACGCATCACACTTCTTGAAGCCTGAGACCTTTGTGTCTTTAGACATCTTAGAACAAAAAAGTGTAATCACACACACACAGTCAAACACACTGATTACACCCTATCTTATTTTAAAACTCAAAAATAAAACAACTATCAAAAGTTTTAATTAAGAGAAACAACACACACACACCACTAGGGAATGGAAGAAAAGGCCTGAAGGCCCGAGGGAAGAACTTAAAAGTTCTTGTGGGGAAGAATGGGATTTTGAGAAAAAAAGGGGTAGAATTCCACTAAACTAAGGGAAACAACAGTTAAAATTAAAAATAAAGGGGTTTAAGTATACTAACTTTACTGAAAGTTTACTCACCAAGAAGCCGGTAGAAAACCAACACCTCGATCGCTGTAGCGGCAAACGAGATCTGAGGTAACTCACGCCTAGCATTGTGGGATATAAGGGGAGCCTCGAGCCGGTGGAACCAACTCTCGAGCTTTTAGAGTGGCCGAGTCGGAGCCGAGGTCGGCTCCGAACCCATCCAGCAAGAATGAAGGCGAGATAGACAACTTAACATCTCTTGTTTTTAAGTCCTATCCAGAATGGTCCTCTCCAATTTACCTCAGATTGAGTTTGCAGATAAACACGCCAGGATGTAAACCTAGTATCACTTTAGTCAAGACCATATCTAGTGTCATATATGAAACAATGTATAAGTAGGACCAGACTTCACTCCATCAGGAGGTCAGAATGGAAGGGGGACAGATGGTGGAGAGTCAAGGGTAAATGAAAATCAACAACACAGATGGAACATTATGGTATGTACATAACTTCTTTATCTGATTTTGTCAACCTTCATTTATTCCTTGGCCTACGAGACAGAGTCCCCAGCTACCTTATATCTTGGGAGGACTCAGAGAAGGATATTCCTGGGCAACATAGAACCAAAGGATGCTCTTCCCCTTGAGACCAAATCAAATTTGTAATGAGTAATAAAGGTAAATGGGAAGCCCATGCTGCCGCTGCACAAATATCAACCAAGGAATTCTTAGAATGAAAAACTGCTGAAGTAGCTATGGCCCTAGTAGAGTGAGTCCTGACACGTCCAAGCAATTCAATTTTCCTTTTGTTGTATACGAAAAATATACAGTCTTTTAGACACCTAGATAAGGTAACTTTGGATACAGGTTTACCCATTCTTGTATTGGAAAAGGAAACTTGCTCAGATTTCCTAATGTCTTTCGTTCTGCGGAGATAAAAATGCAATTGCCTGTAGATGTCCAATAAATGTAGAGAGTATTCACCATTGTTTGAGAACTTGGGAAAAAAATACTAGTAAATTGATTGCCTGATTGATATTAGTCTCTGAGACCACTTTTGGATGAAAAGAGGGGTTCATTCTCAAGGAAACCCTGACTTTGTGAAATATCAAATATGGTGATTTACAAGACAGGGCTTGAATCTCTGAAATTCTTCTGGCAAAAGTAATCGCTATCAGAAAAGTAGTTTTTCAAGATAAAAATTTTAAATCGCAGTTGGCAGCAAGTTTGAAGGAGGAATGTACTACTGCCTGTAACACTAAAGAAAGATCCTAGGGTACAAACGGATCTATATACGGAGGTTGTAACAACAATGTCCCTCTTAAGAATGCTTTGCAAAGTTTATGAGAAATTAATGAATATCTCTTGAACCCTTATGAAAGTTTGAAACAGCCGCTAGCTGAACCTTAAGAATACAGGAAGAGGCTCCTTCTTCAAACAGTAAAGCTAAAAATTCTGAGATTTTGTTGATAGGAGCAGAAAAAGGGTTAATGTTATTATTAAGAGTCCAATAGGAAAAACTATGCCATTTACTCTTGTAAAGCTTCCTAGTGGAAGGTTTGTGTGATGCTGAAATAATCTTACAAACTGGGAAAGATTGACAATTACGCCTAGCAATTAGTGGAACTGGAGAAGCCAAACTGTCAGCCTGAGGTTTTGAAGGTTTGGGTGAACTAATCCCTCTGGATGGGATAGGAGATCAGGATCTGGGTCAAAAGTCCATGGTTGTTGAATCAGATACGGCCAAAGAAAGGGGAACCAAAACTGTCAAGGCCAGAAGGGAGCAAAGAGAATTACTTTGTTCTTCAACCTTATCGCTTTCTTCAGGAGTTGAGGGATTAAAGGAAAGGGGGGAATATAGAAGTCTGGAGTACCAATATTGCAGGACAGCATCTCTCAGGGACTCTCTCAGAGGGGGAAGCAGGGCAAAGTAGCTGCTGTACTTTTTGTTCAGGGGTGATGCAAATAAGTCGCAGCAAGGCTGGCCCAAGTGGCGAAATATTTTTCTTGCCACTTTGGGATTAAGAGACCACTCATGAGCAGGAGAAGGCATCTGCTCAGTTTGTCCACTATCACACTGGAATTCCCTAGAATGTGCATTGTTATCAGAAAGTGGTTGTCCACTGTCAGATTCTGAGAGCTTCTCGACAAAGGGGATATGACTTGGTTCCCCCCTGCTTGTTGCTGTATCAAACTACTGACATATTGTCTGTTTGAATCGCAATCATAGGTTCATAGGTAGGTACTAGGCTATTGGCCCTAGGGCCTATACAAGCCTAGCTAAAAAGGTACCCTGGCTTTCGCCACCCAAGAAAATTATTTTCCTGTGCCTCTGTCAAGCAGAACCACAGACTTGATCCCCGGGGTGAATTTCCTATTACCCATCCAATCAGCAAGATTTTTCTTGAAGAATACTAATGAGGAGCTCTGTTTGACATAGATAGGTAGTCTGTTCCAGAGTATGGGAAGTCTCTGGGACAGAAATCAATCCCTCCAGCATGTTCTGTTTATTGTGGTGACAAGGTTTAGGTCCCTAGAGTGTGTAGCTCGGAGGGATTAGGATTTCTTTAACTGGAGCATGTCCAACAGCTCTGGGTTTGGCATAGTTTTGTATGTTAGGCAGCGATCGTCTCTGCGTAGGCAATATGCGACGGAGTAAAGCTGGAGTTTTTTTAGTCGGTCTACGTAAGGCATCTGTTTGAGGCCAGTAATCCTCTTTGTGAGGTATTTCTGCGGCCTTTCCAGTTGTTGTAGATGTCTTGTGAGGTACATACCAAAAGGGGCGTTGTACTCTATAGAGGGGAACAATGACCTCTTTTTTCTGGATGAGAAACCTTTTGTGATGAGGTGTGCCACGTAGAAGGATTTCCTGACCACTGTGGTGATGTGATTATCAAAGGAGAGACTACTGTCCACCTGTGTCCCAAGGTCTCTTTCAATGTTAAGTAGACTACCATCCATGTGGTAGTTCATGGGTACAGAGTTTTTACCAAAGGGGATGACAATGCACTTTTTGGCATTGAGCTTGAGACCATGGCTTTGACACCAGGCATCTGTCTCAGTGAGGCCCTTTTGTAGGATGTCCACATCATTAGGAGTTTCTATTATGGCTCCTAGTTTGCAGTCATCTGTGAATTTAGATAGCCAAAGACCTTCTGTGTTAGCCTGTACTTCAGAGAAGTAGATACCAAATAGGAGGGGACCCAGGATTGAACCCTGTGGTACTCCACTTGTCACTGGTCTGAAGTCTGATTTGGAGTCTGCTACTTTCACAGTGTGGGTTCTGTCAGTAAGCCAGTTGGCAACCCATCTTGTAACATAGGGATTTAAACCTAGTTTAGTGAGTTTATCTATAATTCCAGAGTGGGGGATGGTGTCAAACGCCTTGGCGAGATCTAGAGAGGCTGTGTGAGCCACCTTACCGTTATCTATAGCTTTGGTGACAACTTTGAAGAAGTCCATCAGGTTTAGGAGACATGATCTGCCTTTTACAAACCCGAACTGTGTGGGGTCCAGAGTTTGGAGATCTCCAATGTCTTTGCTTATGAGTTCCATGATGATACGTTCCATGGCCTTGCAGACCAGGCTCATCAGGCTAATGGGACGGTAGTTCCCGGGGTCTGTTGTGGCCCCCCTCCCCTTTATGGAGTGGGATAACCATCGCGGTATGCCATTCAATGGGCTCAAAGCCTGAGGTGAAGCTATGATTGAATATGGTACTTAGGTGGGGCACCAGTTCATTCTGTAGTTCGTGTAGAAGGCAGCCTGGGATGTTGTCAGGTCCCATGGATGCTGTGTTCTTGGCTTTAGAGAGTGAGGTTTTTCACCTATGCAGCCGTGATTACAGGAACTTTGCATTCTTCCGGTATAAAGATGGGCCCTTTAGGGGGCGAGAGGGGGGTAAAGTTAGCAGTGAACCTATCTGCCAGGATGTTGCCAATATCAGCTGGTTCTGTACATTTAGTGTCATTGTGCTGTAACTCAGAGCAGATCTGAGTGTTCCCATTTAGATTCTTGACATAGCTATAGAATGCTTTGTGGTTGTCTTTATAGAGTCAGTGGCAATTTTGTTTTCGTAACTAACTTTGGAGGATTTTATGAGGGATCTCAGCTTCTTACTGAGGTTGACCAGGGAGTTCCTATAGTCATGGGATTTTACTCTTTTTTGCAACAGTTCCTTTCTTCTGTTGTAGAGTTTGTTTATGGCAGAGGACCACCAGATTGGCTTCCTTTTTTTGGAGGATAACATCTTGGTTCTATTAGGGATAGCATGATCCATGCACTCGTGTAAGTGCTTATAAAGTGCATTTGTGTAGGATTCGGCAGTCATACCTCTATTGTTCGTCTGCATGGGTGTCATGAAGTTTGCCACTTCTGTCTTAAGAAGTGTGAAGTTGGCTTTGGAGAAGTGTTTTACGATGGTTTCCCTAATTGGGGATGGGGGTAGGATGTGGATGTCTAGGCTGATTAGCTTGTGGTCGGATCTGACCAACGAGGAATTGACCTTCATGGTCTGAGCTGACAAGTGAGGATATTACACTGGTGGGGTTTAGATTTATGTCATTTGTGAGGACCAAGTCAAAGGGGTTCGAGTCCTTAGTGGGTGTTATCAACTAGCTGGTCCAAAGTGTTTGCATGTATGAAGCACAGGAATCTCTCAGTCTATATGATGTGGGTCATGTATGATTCCCAGTTTATACTGGGCTAGCTGAAGTCACGCATGAATATGGTGTTAGGCTGGATGAGAAATACACCGAGCACCTTCAAGCAAGTGTTGTGGTTTTCCTGTGTCATTGAGGGGGGCCTACAGCTTGCAAGGATATGGTATGGGATCTTATTTATGGTGATGTGGAGAAGCTCAAGTTCATCATGCTGATGGACCAGCCTTGAGGTGCATTTATTTTTAATGTATAAAGAGACACCTCCATCTTTTGCCCCTTCCTGTACAATAGCTGGTCTAAATATGTGGAAGGTATTGTAGACCTAAACTGCAGATCTGAGTGTTGCCATTGAGATTCTTGACATAGCTATAGAATGCTTTGTGGTTGTCTTTAGAATCAGTGGCAATTTTGTTTTCATAACTAGCTTTGGAGAATTTTATGAGGGATCTCAGCTTCTTACTGAGGCTGACCAGGGAGTTCCTCCAATCGTGGGATTTTACTCTTTTTTTGCAACAGTTTCTTTCTTCTGTTGTAGAGTTTGTTTATGGCAGAAGACCACCAGATTGGCTTCCTTTTTTTGGAGGATAGCATCTTGGTTCTGTTAGGGATAGCACAATCCATGCACTCATGTAAGTGCTTATAAAGTGCATTTGTGTAGGATTCAGCAGTTGTGCCTCTATTATCCATCTGCATGGGTGTCGTGAAGTTGGCTTTGGAGAAATTTTTTACGGTTGTTTTCCTAATGGGGGGTGGGAGCGGGAAGTGGAAGTCTAGGATGATTAGCTTGTGGTCGGATCTGACCAACGAGGAGCTGACCTCTGGTGTGGAACACCGGTCGCCCATGTTGGTGATGACCAGGTCTAGGATATTACTGCCCCTGGTGGGGGTGTGGATGAATTGATCCAAGACGTTGGAATTGATGGTTTCCAGGGTGGGTCTGTAGCAAGCTACAATCTGGATTGTGGTTTTGCCCAGAGTTAGTTGAACTTGGATAATCTCGGATGCATTATGCTGAGCAACTAGCTTGAAGGTGTGGATATCCTTAATGAATATGGACACGCCTCCACCTTTAGTGTTTCGGTCCAAGTTTGGTGGCCGAAAGGTGTGGTATGAATTATAGCCTGGTAATGCAGGGGTGCTCTCTGGAGCTTTGCACCAGGTCTCTGTCACTGCACAGATGTCAATGTTCTCCATTTTAAGGAGTGCCTCTAGTAAGTGCATTTTGAGGTTTAGACTTCTAGCATTGAGTAGCATTACCTTCCGATTTTGCTTGCTTGTACCTGTTACAGTGGTGAATTTTTCATTTGAACCTTACCTAAAAAAGGCACTATAGGGGTGGTAAGAGCCTTTGCCAGTATCCGGAATCCCAAGGGTGACAGGTGCTGGCCATCTCTGGCAAAGCAGCGTGGTCTGTCGATCATGTCATCTCAGGCAGACAGATACTGGATTCCCTTAGAATGACACCAGAAGCTTAGCCAACTGTTAAAGTTAATCATTTTGTCCTTGTACTGTGGTATCACTCTGGGTGATGGCAGGATGCTACTCAGGGCTAGGATCATACCTGCCTGGGCTACAAGATCGGAGAGCTCCTCCATGTCTCTTTTCATGTAGTCCAGGGAGGTACGTCTCAGGTCATTCACACCAACATGGACAATGACAGAGTCATATTTGTTCTTGTGGAGTGACCTGAGTGCGTGTGTTATGTGGCGGATCCTGGCACTAGACAGGCAGATGACAGTAACTTTTTCCTTGTTTAGCCTGGTGAGTGGAACATCCAGTGTGTCTGACTATAGAGTCACCTATGACTAGAGTGTTGGGTATGTTATGCCTTATGGGCTGTAGTTGAGTGGCACACTGAGTACATGGGCTATGTGTCATTTGGGTTGTGTTGGGGGGGGGAGTGAAGGTTGCTTGCATTTCTGCTTTGGAGATCTCGGTTGTTTGGGCAGAGTTTTACTGAGAGCCTCCACGAATGTAGGTGTGTGTTTTGTGCTTCTGTGTGTGTGTTTTGGTGGTGTAGGTTTTGAAAGACTATGTGATGAGTGTGGTGCGGTGCAAGTGTTTACCTTCTCCTCTTGACTGTCTAGTCCAATATTCGGTGACGAGAGCTTTGCTTCCAGTTTGGCTATATAAGTGCATCTCTCACAGGTCGTAGTGTTGGGTGGTAGGAGGAGAGGGTTTCTGTGTACATGAGGCAATTGCTGCATTGCCCCAGGATGTCCAGATTCATCAGGTAGACAGGAGAAAACACTGGGAGCTGACCTTTAGACATGCCTAAAAAGGTGCTTATTTATTAAGTACTAAAACCTGTTTTCCTCTAGACAAGTGAGGAAAGTTGAGTGCTGTAGTAATTTGTAACTTATTTAATGCTTACAATGAGTTCTGAACAAGTGCTGAGCTCAAAGAAACAGATTTGAGTGCTAAAACTAAAAAGCTGGCTAGCTGCAAAGGAAAATTTGAAGAGCAGACTTTATGGCACCAGGGATAGTTTAACCCTAGTTAAGTAAGTGTGTGTGTGTGTGTGGGGGGGGCTCAGGAGCTCACAAACAGTCCTGGACACAGCAAATCCATATCTAAACAAGACCTGCCAAGTTGACCTCCATGGGGGACAAAGTGCCTTGGACAGTCTTACCCAGAAAATGCCTCCCTTAACCCCATCTGGGAGGTGTCTGGGGTCACTATGGCTCGGAGTTGAGAAGGAACAAAGGGACGGCCCAAAAGAATTTCATTTGACTGAATCCTCCAAGGTAGGTCTTTCTTGCAATGATTAGTAATCAAAATTTGATCTGACATTGGCTGATATAGACTGGACCACTGCGAAGCTAGAAGCCACTGAAGAATTCTCATGTGAACTCTTGCTAGAAGAACTAATATAATGGCTGCCTCCATCAAGCCTAAGGCCTGTAAGACTAATCGTGCGGCTACTCTCTTGTTCCTGAAAATGTTTTTACTTGGGCCTTGATTTTTTGCAGTCTTGGAAGGGGAAGGAAAGTTATGCAAGTACTGGTATTCAGCACCGCTCCTATGAACTCTAAAGTTTGTGTTGCAGTCAGTTGTGATTTTTCAGAATTTACGGTGATGCCCATGTCAGCGCAGATCTAGAGAACGTAGTCTCTTGCTTGTTCTAGAAGATGCCTGGTGGGAGCAGTAATAAGTCAGTCATCTAAGTATGGAAACATCTGGAATCCTTGTAGTCTCAAGTGAGCTGCTACTACTGCCATGCATTTGGTGAACAACCTGGGGGCTGTGGAGAGGCCAAAAGGTAGAGCTCTGAATTGATAATGACTGGCTCCCAGCCAGAAGCAGAGAAATCTCCTGGAGCACTTGTCCATTTTTATGTGGTAATATATGTTCTGGAGGTCTGCTGAGAACATCCAATCATATTTCCCTAGAAATGGGAGAACAGACTGAACCATGACCATCCAGAATTTTGTCTGTCGAATGGACCTGTTCAAAACACTCAGATCCAAAATTGGTCTCCAGTCCCGTCTTCTTTAGCACTAAAAAGAATCTTGAGTAAATTCTGGATCCTATTTGGTCTGGTGGGACCTCCTGGATGACTTTTTTTGAAGCAGTTTTTGAATTTCTAGTACTGCTGGTTCCCTCTGATAGGGTAGAACATTGGGGTTCTGTTAGAATTGTTTGAAAAAGACAGAAAGGGTATGGTGTACACTCTGGTTATAATCCATTGCACCAAAACATCTGAAGTTATTTAAAGCCACGTGTGTTGGTGTAAGGATAGATGCCCCCTGACTGTTTCCAGAGGAAAGCAATCGGACCTCCTTTCAGGAGCGCTGGTAGGGTTTGCCAGAAAAGGAGTCCCTGGAACCCTGATTTTGCAGCCCACCTCTGCCTCTTGGATGGAGTCTTCCATTAAAACTCCCCCTTCCGCTCCTGGGACAGCCACTGCCATGTGTGTCCTGAAAATGCCCTTGGGACTTTCTGAACCACATTTTTCCACTCCTTTGTTAGAGAAGGCAACAGGAATGCTTATGCTAAAGTTAATTTGGATGTGAGGGAGAGGTACTTAATGTTGATCGAGCAGACCTAGGTTCCTATGGGTCTTGGGATATATTATTTTGAATGTGTAAATCAAATTTGAGGTTTTCATCTATTATTACTCCTAACAATTTGGTGCGAGCAACTAATTACATTTTTGTAGTGTTGACAGAGTAAATGTTGAAATCAGATTTATATGGTGCAAGTGCACCCAGGCATGTCTCCTAATGGACAACAAACAAAACCACCAAAAGCCACAAGGAGATGAAATGACCAGCCATGTTTAGTGTTATAAACCTTTAATAAATGCTTTAGTCTCGAAAGACTTCAGGAAAACAAGATACAAAAGACAGCAAGCCACCATACTATTTAAACAGTTATTAGCCAATAACACCACATTTACAATTAAAATATTTAGCTAATTATCTCCTAACTTTAAACAAAACCAAATATATATATATATATATATATATATATATATATATATATATATATATATATATATATATATACACACACACACACACAAAACAAACATAACTATTACACATAAAATATAAAATACACTCCTAAAAGGCTTGACGAAGCTATAAGTAAACACTTAATTCTTAATTTTTAACTTATTTTCTCTCACAAAAAGTTTTATATTAATTGTCCCATTTAGTCCTGGAACTTATCTGCATTTAATTTAATTTGTCATTCAGTCTCAATTGTTTCCAACTTATTTTTATAACATCCCCCTCTCATATCCGGGTCTATATTATATTTGTGAATGCTTAGGCTGTTGAATACAACATGATCGATACCTATTCAGCGAACACACAAGTCAGCGAAAGCTCACAACACAGAAAAATACATCACTGAATACATTTACTTGGCCAACACCGTTCCACCCACTAATGAAAACAAAGCACACTTCCCACCACACTGCTCGCTACATACTACTCACCCAAGCAAAATAAACCACATACATACACTAACCTAAACCCTACTTCTAAACCCAAACTAACCCTTTCATACATTACTTCATATGCACTTACCTTAACCCGCACCCTAACCCTAAGGTCCGTAACTATCACACACTTACCTTAATAAGCTATACCCAAACAAAACAAATAATCCACACACATACACTTAACCAAACCCTACTTCTAACCCTTACATACATTGCTATCTATGCACTTACCTTAACCCGAACCCTAACCCTAAGGTCTGAAACCATCACACACTTACCTTACGGAGCTACACCGCAGAAGGGCCAACTATGCCGAATCAGGATTTCAAAATTCACAGTTTCCAGCATTCTATGTACTCGCGGTTCGCTCATTAGGTGTCGATCATGCCGTATTTGACAACCTAAGCATTCACGAATATAATATAGACCCTCATATCCATAGGCACTTGTACTATTACTGAAAATAAAAATTTCTTATATTTTTCATAATTCATGGTATGTTTATATAAAGAATTATTTAGATCTTTAGTTTTAATAGACTATAGATGTTCTTTTATCTGCTTTTCCAATGTTGTAGTTGTCATTCCAACATAAAAAGCAGAACACCCAGAGTACAGACAACCCCTGCTGTTTTACAAGTAAAGTGTTTATCTAAATATACAGTATAATTGATATGTTGAAATATAATATATGAACTTCCATGTATAAACCTACATACTTTACATATTCCACATGTAAACATACCTTTAGGTTTACGAGTATGTGGAATTTCTATGTATTATCTCTCTGTAAATAATTTTTAAAACTAATATTTCTTTTATAAACAAAATTTGGTCTTGAGCCAATCGTTTTAAACAATTTGGGATTTCCTTCTAAAATATTCCAATTCACCTTTAAAATTTCTTTAATTTCACTACTATCAGCTGACATATCTAACATAAAATTTAGACTATATTGTAATACAGAATTTTCTTTTAATTCAGTAGTAGAAGTTGTGATAGCAGAACCTACAGTAACATCTGTAACAGTAACTGTAGAAGCAACATTAGTACCAACAAAGCCTCTACTCACTGTACTTATGTCAGTCTCTTCTATTAATGGAGATTTACACAATATCTATCTATTATTACTAATCTCTTCAGCTGTCTTAAATAACATACTTCTATCATATCCCCTTTGACCAAATAATGAAATAATATTTAAAAGTTCTTGTTTAAACACTTCATCTAAGTTGGTCAGCCTAGAGGCCCTAATAAAACGACCTCTAGGAATACTATTTTTCATAAACTTTGGATGCCCGCTATTATAATGTAAATAATTGGTGGAAAAGGTAGTCTTCCTATAAATCTTACTATCTATTTTTTTCTTATATAAATGCCAATCTAAAGGAACATCTACAAAATGAACAGTAGTTCCCAGATCACTAATAGTAAACTGCAGGAAGCTAGAAACTTCATTAATTCTTTTAACAAACTTGCTGCATTCACTAATATTCATGTTTACTATCAAGAAAAGCTAGTCAACAAACCTTTTATAGAATAAAACTTTTTCAAAACCAGTAATTTTACTAAATACATTGATTTCCCAACATTCTAATACCAAATTGGCAAAAGATGGGGCCACTGCTGACCCCATTGCCACTCCTTTAACTTGCCTATAATATTTTTTATTAAATAAAAAGAAAGTATTCTCTAGCATTAACTCCATCAGGATACAGAATAAATCAATGAAATCAACACTAAAAAATAATTCTGATTTAAAAATAACCTTAAACATTCAACTCCTTGATCCTGTGGTATACACGTAAAAAGTGAACATACATCAATAGTCATATTCACAGTGTCTTCTAAACAATTATCATAATTAAAAGTATTGTGAAAATGTCTCACTTGAATTAAAAAATCCAATGAATATTTTTAAAAAGATATTAATTTTTGTACCACAGCGTTTAACATTTTATCTAAAAATAAGGCAATTTCTTCAACAAACATTTCCTGATGCTGATACTATAGGCCGAAAAGATGGTTTACTATTTTTGTGGATTTTGGGAATACAAAACAATACCCCTACTTTGGGAAAATCAACCTTCAAAAACTCATACAACTCATAATTAATACGACCATTCATCAATAAATCATACAGTACGTGTTCAATTTTTCGATAACATTCATGTATAATGTGTAAATCAACTACTTCATATTCATTTATATTATTCAACATTTCTGTTATTTCTTGTATATATTTATCATTATTCATAATTACTAATCCAGCTCCCTTATTGGCTTTCATGAACCTCAGCTGAGTTAAATTCTTTAGTTCGTGTAAAGCCTTAATTTCTTTGGGAGATAGATTGTAAAAGACCCGTTTTCTTTTACATTTATCACGGCCTAATAATGCTCTTATTTTATTCTCACACCACTGCTCAAATACTTTTATAGTACAATTTAATGGTGGATTCAGGGTAGAAGGCTTTTTCCATGTTTGTTTCAAGCCAACTAATAAATAATTAAAATTTTAATAAATAATTTAAATTAAATTTCCTTGTGTAGAGTTTAAGCTCGAAAATGGTCTAACATAAATTAGCACGATGACTAGGTATAAAACTAAATCTAAGTCCAAGTAATTTATAATGAACAGTACTAAAATGAAAATCAGATAAATTAATTATAGTTGCATTTTCACTCACAGATAAATCATCATTTAAAAAGTCTTTTCACCTAAGCATCCTTTTCTTTTCCTGTTGAACGACTGGCTTCTGCCTTGGGTTCGCTGGAAGTTTTTTGACCCATTTTCATTATTATTGTGACTTGGAGAATACAATGGTAATTCCACAACATCATTTAACCATTTATGACCTTTAATATTTTTGCTGTCATTCAGTTTAGAATTACTTTCTTGTGGAGTATTTTCACCACTTCCTGTCTTACTTGTACCTTCAGATGAATTGCTCACATGCTGCACTTCCTTATTTGAACTTAAAGGTACAGCATCACAATTGTTGAATACCTTGCCTGATGTATAATGAAGCCCATTGATTGAATAAGCTGTATTATTATAATAAGATAGCTTGCCCCTTTGCAGTTTATGTTTTCTATACACTAAAGACCTCTCTAACTTCTCCATGTTGGTCAATATAGCTTCATATTCATTCTGGAGTTCAGGGGAACATTGTAGGAAATTATTTAATTCAGCTCCACCCCCTGACATGAAAAAATATATCAAAATAAGGGGAATGGAGGGAGGGCACAGCAACTGCAACACAGATCACAGCTGCAGTTATGGTAGGTTTACTTATTCAGCTGTACTACATTCTTCAAGTTGATCACTGTGTGTGTGTGTGTGTGTGTGTGTGTGTGTGTGTGTGTGTGTGTGTGTGTGTGTGTGTGTGTGTGTGTGTGTGTGTATCTGAAAAGGGTAGGCTAAAGGAGAAAAACCAACAAACTATACACTAGTAAGGAAAAAAATGTAAGCTATAGAATAAAACTTTAAAGCAGAACAAGAAAATTGAACTTAGCTAGAGAGCAATTTGGCAACGCATCTGCCACAGGATGTGGCAAATGAGATCTGAGGTAAACTGGACAGGAACATTCTGGGTAGGATTTAAGGTCGAGAATTTTTTGTTCTTGTGGGCTGTAGTAGTGGACGAGTCCGTTCCAAGGCTCATAACCGAACCCATAGGCCAAGGAATAAATGAAGATTAACAGCATCAGATTAGGTGCTAACAATCTAAGCACTGTTAAGGTTGGTTCTCACAGCTGTGTAAGTAAATAAACATTTGAATGATCACTGCAGTAGTAGTCTAACCTCTCTGGGTTATGTCCTGTAAAGGACATAGCTGGTCATCTTCCAAAGCACCTTCCATAAGTCCAAACCATTAATCAGCTGAAGCTGAGCTGACTAAAAGTCAGGTTTAGGCACCAACCCTGTCTGAAAAGGTTAATGCTAGAAAAATAATACATGTCCACACCCTGGCATAAAAAATATCAAAATAAGGGGAATGGAGGGAGGGCACAGCTACTGCAACACAGATCACAGCTGCAGTTATGGTAAGTTTACTTATACAGCTGTACTACATTCTTCAAGTTGATCACTGCAGTAGTCTAAATTAAATGGGTAGATTACCATAGCTTAGACAGACTGGGAGTAGAGCATCTGGTGAGTGGTCCTAGTACAGCCTGTCCTAGACTTGGAAAAGGAATCAAGTTTATAGTGCTTTGTAAAATAGACTGATTTGCAGCTTTTAGAATGCTTCCAGAATCCAGCCCTTTCCAATAATCCATAAATAAAGCCAAGGCCCTGTTAGAATGAGCTTGATCCTGCTTGGAATAGTTTTGTTGTGCTGGGAGTAACCAAACATAATAGCATGAAACAACCATTAGGAAATAGTCTGTTTTGGCAATGGTTGTCTTTTTTTCTTATCATCACAATAAAAGAACAACTGATTAGAAGGTCTGAAAGATTTTGTTATTTTGTTCTGTCAGGATAGTACATGAGTTGTCTGTGGACATCCAAGGTATGAAGCATCCTTTCTCCATCATTTTTAGGTTCAGGAGAGAAGAAAGGGATATGGGTAGCTTGGCTTAAATTAAACTTAGACACCACTTTGGGCATAAAAAGGATTAGTTCTCAAGGAAACCTTATCTTTGTGAAAAAATAATATAAGGTTGACTTGCTGTAAGAGCTTGTAACTTCTTGCAGAGATCAGAACAATAAAACTGCTTTCGAAATCAAGAACCTGAAGTCAGTCTGATAAGCTGGTTCAAAAGGAGCAAGAGTTAGTTCTTCTAACAAAAACATAAGATGCCAAGGAGGAGTCACCTCTTTATTGTGAGGCTTCATATTCAGACCCCCTTTTAAAACATGGAAATGAAAATGGGGAATCTATGAGCAGTCAGGTTATAATGTCTGACAAATGACCCTTGATTCAGGAGTAAGATAGACCATAGTATAGCAACTCACACAAATAATGTAAAACATGAGAAACACTGGCCCTAAATGAGTGCTGGTTCTTTTGTTGGCACTAACTAGAAAACCTTTTCCATTTGCTAATATATGACTTTCTAGTAGCAGATTTTCATGTCTACATGAATATCTGCTATACTTCTTCAGAAAAAAAAGTGCCTAAAAGGCATTAAAATCCTATCTTTATGCAGTCAGTTGCAGATGTTCGGAGTTGAGAGGTATCAAACACCCCTGGTCTTGTGTGAGTAAATCTCTAAAAGTCTGTGAGAAAACATCTGGTAATTGCCCCTGACCACTTCCAGAAGAAGGGAAAACCATTGTTGCCCAGGCCAGATGGGAATCACCAAAGTGATTTTTGGGAGTCCTCCTGAAGTACCCTGAATATTAATGGAAAAGGTAGAAAAGTATCCAGGAACATTTCTGTCCAAGGAAAAGAAAAGGCATCTGCCTTCCTGGCCTTCCTGTATGGAGTCTTAGAGCAGACTTTTGTCAACTGACTGCTTAGAGAGGAAGCAAAAAGATCTATTTAAAAAGTTCCCCACAGATGGATCAAATCTTGGAAGACCCTCTAATTTAGTTTCCATTCATGAGGTTATGTCCTGGTCCTGCTCAGCCTGCCCGCCACACAATTTTTGCTTTGACAAAATATTAAGGTATCGGTAGAATGAGGTTGTGACAAAAAGCTGTATCCTAGGCTACCGTTGTTAGTCTGCACTGAGGGTAAGATTTGATTCTCCCTTGTTTGTTTATGTACCTTCAACTATGACATTAGATATTAAAAGCTTGTATACCGATATTAAACATAGTTTTGGTATGGAAGCTCTTGAGTTATACCTAGATGACAGCCCAGTGGCGTATTATGTGATGGAATTAGTAAGATTTAGTTTGGAAAATAATTATTTTTGTTTTGAAGACAAAATCTACCATCAGTTGCAAGGAACCTCTATGGGTTCGTCTTTTGCCCCTATGTATGCAAATCTTTTTATGGGGATGGTTGACACTGAGTATATTTATACACATTGGTTTTTAAGAAATATGTAAAGAAAAATGTCCCATTTATAGACGACTTAGTTTTTTTATGTGATGGAGGTTCAGAATTTATTGAACAATTTATAACAGAGTTACATGAAAATAGGTTCAACCTGCAATTTAATGGTTTACAGTGGGGAAATAAGATCTCTTTTTTAGATATAATGTTAGAAGGAAAAATTGGTGAGTGAGTTGCCACTGGGCTACACAGAAAATTTGATGTAAATCAATTTATGTTGGGAAACAGTTGTCATCCCACCCATACTTTAGAATCATTACCGTATAGTGAATTTTTGAGAATATCTAGAATTTGTAATAACAATGCTGACTTTGAAAAGGAGGTATTTAAATCAGCTAATATGTTTAAAATGAGAAAATATAACATAGATGTTATAGAAATAAGTATGGCGAGAGTAAGAAGGGATGGATATAGCAAAGATAATAATAAAATCATATACAGACATCCAAAAGAAAATTTAAAGACATATAAAGATGTAAATATATGTTTTATAGTATTAACATATAATTTGTTGAGTGAGAATGTTAAACTAGTTATAAAACATTACTGGCAATTCCTACACAAGTTTCCAGAGTTGAAAGGTTTAGTGGAACAGAATTTGGTCTACTCCTATAAGATAGGTTCAAATTTGAAAGATAGGTTAGTACATACAAAATTTAAGAGACCACAAATTAAGTTAATGCAACAGATTCAGTTTTTAGGTAGTACATCATGTGGAAGATGTCTGGGTTGCAGACCTATTGTGCAGACTTTTTCTAGTATTAATAATATCATATTTGAAGCTGCTGCAACATTTAATTGTTTAACAGAAAGTGTAGTCTATGCTATAAAATGTGGTTGTAATAAATTTTATATAGGTCAAACAAAGAGAATGTTTAAGGTGAGGTTACTGGAACATCTAAGGAACATCATAAAGAGGAAAGTCCCTTGGCTCAACATTTTAAATTATATCATGACAGTGTTCCTAAAGATTTAACAGCTACAGTGTTGCAACAAATACAGGTAGAAAATGAGGATTACAAAAGAAATATGTTATTGTACAAGGAGACTGCATTCATTTTAAAGTTTGGGACTTTGATCCCATATGGTTTAAATGTAGATTGTTGTTGGAAATGTGTTATGTAGCTTTAAAAGCATGCTTTTAAGTTATGTTGGTTAAACGTGAATTTAAATATTTAATTGTTTAATTATATAATTGATGAATTGTTTTATTGGATACCATGGGTATAAAAAGTGAATCAGTATTACTTTGAATTCACTCCTTGAAGGCTATTCATTAGCCGAGGCACTAGAGTGTTTCGTAATAAAAGAGGAATTATTTGACTACAAGTTGTTGGTTTTTCTTAATTTAACTACTTTTGTCGTATGGTGGATATTGAGTTTGGGGTATGTCGAGTGATCCTGCTAATAATTTGCCACGTATATTTAGAGAGGTGTCTTCCAACTCCTCGCAGCTAACTATGGATGGTTTTGTGAGATCAAATCCAGACAGGAACCAGGATGGAAGTGCGGTATCAGCTAGTAGCAGTGGTGAAGGGCGACCCACTCCAATATGGGAGAGGTTACTGGAAGTGACCAAAGGTAACCGTTTTTTTAACCCATTTATGGAGGTGGCTAAGCGTTCCACTGCCTTCTCATCTAAGGCGATAGTTTTGTTGAATAAGTTGAAACAATTGTTGCATAAAGAAACGGCAACTCAGTATAACAGGATGAGTTTACAAAGATATGTGAAACTAGACATAGCTCCGAAAGGGCTTAGAGCTATGAAGTTCCCATCTATGCCATTTGATATGTCAAAGTTAACGGAAAAAGCTTTCAAAGAGAGGTGAGAAGCCGCTGCTCAATGGTGTGCTATAGAATGGACTAAAATATTGTTAGAACGAGATGAGGTAAAACTTTTGGACATTAAAAAAGACATTAACATAGTGTGCAATCATTTGTTAATGTTGGTTGACAAATCAAGGTTTGAGTTGGGACTGCATGAGATACAAGATAAACTTGTGGCATTAGAGAAGAAGTTGTGTGAGCAAAAATTGTATAAATTAAAAGGAGACCTTACAGACTATGACAGTGGTACGTCCTTCTTTAGGCCGACGAATCAGAAAGCTAGGTCTCAGGTACGTTTTTAGGAAGGGTTAAGTACAACAGAGGGGAAACATCCTCAGCCGACACCAGCCCAGGTCAGAGTGACATGGAAGATGAGCAACAATTTCCTGCCCTTCCACAACCTAATAATCCACAATATAAGTATAATAATTTTCATCCCAACCGGAGATTAAATCAACAGAAGAAACAGTATGCTGAATATGAACAAGGACAGTACAGAGATGAGCAGAATCACCAACAATGGAATAAGAACAACAGAAAAAGAACTAGATGGTATTGAAAAGTTTTTTTTATGATACAATGGACTTAGTATTAAACCTATCCAATAGTACGTTAGATGAAAATTTGTTAGCTGTTTTGAAATATGTTTAAAATTTGTACCCACTGTAATGCCTAGATTACACTGTTTTAAAATTGAGTTGTTTAAAATGGTAGGTAAATTGCATTCATGGTATTTTTTTCAAATACATCAGGGTGTTCAGCGTATAAATACCGAAGTAGTATTGAATGCTGAATATAGCGATGAAGAACAAGAAGATGTTTCAGATGCCTCCTTTGTTTCATGTAATAGTGAATTTAATGCATATTGTAATTTAAATACATTAGATATTAAAGTTTTAAGTAATTTTATGCCACCATTTAATCATGATGACATTAAAAAATTTATTCTATGGTGGAATTTGAGCTGGAATTGTCTTAATTTGTTAATAAACGAAATGCTAAATATAATTTAACTAAGAATGAATGGATGTCTTTGAAAATTTTTCAGAACAGAAAGAGTTTGTGATTAAGCCCTGACATAAGGGAAACAAGACTGTTGTGATGCATTATTTACAATAAGACTTACTTAATGATGTTAATGTTTATGAAGTAGTAGCACAATATAAGTTAGAGGAAGCTACAAAGAAATATACCCAATTACTTTATAAAGGGAGGAGACTGGGCTATGGTCTGAATCAGATGTTGAGAAAAAGTTGGCATGCAATAAGTCTGATATGGCATATTTTTATTGCCTACCTAAAGTGCATAAACAAATGAGAGACCCTCCTGGAAGACCCACAGTCTCAGCTAGGAAATATTTTTTACATAATGTAGGTATTGTATTACACAAATATTTGTTGAAGAAAGTGGTTCGTCTCCCATCATACATTAAAGATTGTTTTGATTTTTTAGGGAAGATTAACACATTAAGATGGGAGAAAAATATCTTTTGGATGACATTAGATATAAAAAGCTTGTATACCAATATTACACATAGTTTTGGTATGGAAGCTCTTGAGTTATACCTAGATGATAGCCCAGTGGCATATTATGTGATGGAATTAGTAAGATTTAGTTTGAAAAATAATTATTTTTGTTTTGAAGACAAAATCTACCATCAGTTGCAAAGAACCTCTATGGGTTTGTCTTTTGCCTCTATGTATGCAAATCTTTTTATGGGGATGGTTGAGACTGAGTATATTTATGCACATTGTTTTTTTAAGAAATAGATAAAGAAATATTACCAATTTATAGACTACTTGCTTTTTTATGTGATAGAGGTTCAGAATTTATTGAACAATTTATAACAGAGTTACATGAAAATAGGTTCAACTTGCAATTTAATGGTTTACAGTGGGGAAATAAGATCTTTTTTTAGATATAACGTTAGAAGGAAAAATTGGTGAGCGAGTTGCCACTGGGCTACATAGAAAATTTGATGTAGTAAATCAATTTATGTGGGGAAACAGTTGTCATCCCACCCATACTTTAGAATCATTACCATATGGTGAATTTTTGAGAATATCTAGAATCTGTAATAACAATGTTGACTTTGAAAATGAGGTATTTAAATCAGCTAATATGTTTAAAATGAGAAAATATAATATAGATGTTATAGAAAAAAGTATGGAGAGAGTTAGAAGGGATGGATATAGCAAAGATAATAACAAAATAATATATAGACATCCAAAAGAAAATTTAAAGACATATAAAGATGCAAATAGTTTTTTTTATAGTATTAACATGTAATTTGTTGAGTGAGAATGTTAAACAAGTTATAAAACATTATTGGCAATTCCTACATAAGTTTCCAGAGTTAAAAGGTTTAGTGGAACAGAATTTGGTCTTCTCCTATAAGAGAGGTTCAAATTTGAAAGATAGGTTAGTACATACAAAATTTAAGAGACCACAAATTAGGTTAACACAACAGATTCAGTTTTTAGGTACTGCCCCATATGGAAGATGTTTGGGTTGCAGACATATTGTGCAGACTTTTTCTAGTATTAATAATATCAAATTTGAAGCTGCTGCAACATTTACTTGTTTAACAGAAAGTGTAGTTTATGCTATAAAATGTGGATGTAATACATTTTACATAAGTCAAACAAAGAGAATGTTTAAGGTGAGGTTACTGGAACATCTAAGAGACATCAGATTAAATAAAGAGGAAAATCCCTTGGCTCAACATTTTAAATTATATCATGACAGTGTTCCTAAAGATTTGACAGCTACAGTGTTGCAACAAATACAGGTAGAAAATGAGGATTACAAGAGAAATATGTTATTGTACAAGGAGACTGTGTTCGTTTTAAAGTTTGGGACTTTGATCCCATATAGTTTAAATGAAGATTGTTGTTGGAAATGTGCTATGTAGCTTTAAAAGCATGCTTTTAAGTTATGTTGGTTAAAAATGAATTTAAATATTTAATTGTTTAATTATATAATTGATGATTTGTTTTAATGGATACCATGGGTATAAAAAGGGAATCAGTATTACTTTGAATTCATTCCTTGAAGGCTAAGCATTAGCCGAGGCACTACAGTGTTTCGTAATAAGAGGATTTATTTGACTACAGGTTGTTGGCTTTTCTTATAATTTAACTACTTTTGTCGTATGGGGGAAAACCATTGTTGCCCAGGCCAGATGGGAATCACCACAGTGATTTCTGGGAGTCCTCCTGAAGTACCCTGAATATTAATGGAAAATTTAGAAAAGTATCCAGGAACATTTCTGTCCAAGGAAAAGAAAAAGCATCTGTCTTCCAGGCCTTCCTATATGGAGTCCTGGAGCAGAATTTTGTCAACTGACTGCTTAGAGAGGAAGCAAACAGATCTATTTAAGAAGTTCCCCACAGATGGATCAAATCTTGGAAGACCCTCTAATTCAGTTTCCATTCATGAGGTTCTGTCCTGGTCCTGTTCAGCATGCCCGCCACACAATTTTTGCTTTGACAAAATATTAAGACATCTGTAGAATGAGGTTGTGCCAAAAAGCTGTATCCTAGGCTACCATTGTTATTTTGCACTGAGGGTAAGATATGATTCTCCCTTGTTTGTTTATGTACAAAATCACTATGGTGTTGTCTGTAAACTCTTGTAGAGATCACAGATGATTTAGATAGTTGACTGCATTTGTTAAAGCTAACATTTCTTTTATGTTTATTTCTTTTGGTCTGTTTGTTCCAAAAATCCTGCACTTTTTCCCCCATTGACACTGCTCCACAAGTAAAATCTAAGGTGTCTGCAGTGACTGTGTTGGAGCAGGAAGAATGGAAGACCTGGATTCTGAGAGATTCAGTGTCTCCACCACAAGAGTTGTTGATGATGGGACCATAGAGATTTCAGATACCATTACATCTTTTTTATATGGAGTCCTGCTAGAGATATCATGAGTATAATTAATGCCATAAGACCCACAGTCCTGAGTAATTCACTTGCTGAGATTGAAGTCTGAGTGGAAAATCACAGGACTAGATCTATTTTTTTCCTGTGGAAGAAAATCACTTTGAACTGAGGGGTCCAGCAGACTCACAAAAAAAAAAAATCCTATGAGAAGGAGTCAGAAAATGCCTCTGAATGTTTTCTTCAAATCCCATCCTGTGCAGGATACTTTTTACCCAAACAAGAGTTTCCTGACACTTTGAGAAAGACTTTGCAAATCTAAGCACGTTGTCTAAGGAAACATATGAACACCTAGCATTCTGCAGTACACCATCATAGGAGCTAGATACTTTGTGAATACCCTTGGAGCAGAAGATAGTCCAAAGGGTAAGTTAGAGATCTGATAATGTGATCCAGATGCACAAACCCTTAAGATATGTCTAAAATATGGATCTATAGAAATGTGAAGATATACATCATTTAAATCTAAGGTCACTAAGAAACTCAGATGGGGAATAAGGGGTAAGAAATTGTAAAGAGACAGCATTTTCAACTTGGACTCTATCACAAAATGGTTCAGGAAGGAAAGGTGCAGAACTGGTCTCCAAGAAGCTTCTTTCTTTGGCAACAGAAACATCACTGAATAAAATCCACCTAACTGAGGGGGATGAACAGCTTCTATCACTCCCTGAACCAGCATATGCTGGATGATAGGAGGGAAAAGAAGAGAGTGGCCTGGTGAAGAAGGAGAAATTTTCTGAAAAGGAGGGACAGACACCCACTGCCATCTACAGTCTTGATGGATTTCTCTCAAAACTCAACTGTCCGAAACAATCTGTTGCCAAAGAGAGAAATGGAGGTTCAGACTTTCTAGAAGGATAAAGGGACTACCAGGGTGGTTGGGGGAAGAAAGTCACTCATGCAGTCATTCAGACCTATTAGACTGCCCTTTGTTCTGGGTGGGATCCTGCTTTCTTTTTAGAACCTCCCTGCCACTGCTTTTTAAATGTCTTCTTACCATAAGGCTGTTGGGACTGTTCATTTTGCTTTTTATTGCGATTAGATCAGGGAGCATAGAATCTCTTGGCAAACTTGGAGAAGGAGGGCTGAAAGATCTTTGAGATCCTTTGAATAAACTTGCCACTTATCATCACACGTTTTAATGACCTGTGCTGCAGAAGGTCCAAAAACTAGTTCTCTTTCCAAGGGAGAAGTCAAAATTTCATTTTTGACATCCTCTAGGAGGTTTTGGGAACACAACCAGACAAACCTCCTCTTAACAGTTACAGTGCCAGCAGCCCTGTAAGTGGCAACAGTAGAGTCATGTCTACATTTTAAACAATGGGTAGCGACCTGAAAAACAGTAGAAACTAAATTACAAAAGGCAGATTTTTTCCTTACAAGAGGAAACTAGTGTCATGACATACCAGATATTCTCATAAATGGCCAGGATGAACTTCAACACATGAGCCAGACAGCTGAGAAGTCTAAAAAGAAGAGTTGCAGAAAACATGCACATTTTTCCCAAACTTATGAATTAGCCATTCCATCCCTGTCGGAAGAGGGATTAGTATTAACAAAATTTTCAGCAGCAGCTGGGTTAACTAAAACTATAGCTACTGGGTCAAGTCTGGGATTAGTGTATAAAAAAACAAAAAGACTGAGGTACTTCATATAGTCTTATCTGCTTTTTTAGGACCAGCAGGCTGACTGTCATGGAAATCAGGCTATGACAAAAAACATCCTCCAAAGCAGAAAGAACTGAAGGAATAGGCACAGGTTCTGGAAATTCCAGCTGTAACAAATCATATTATTTTCATGGGGACTGAAAAACATCACTGTTTTCCCCAATGAAACAAGTGAGTCATTCTGGAAATAGTTTCAGGGAAAGAGAATCCTACACAGAAACTATGTAAAGTCACACTTTCCTCAGAATCTGAGTCAGAAATCTGTGGAGGTATAATACCATTCATTTGTGGTTCAAACTCTTGAATCTCTTCAGGAAAATAACCTCTGTTTCTTTTACCAGATATAACCACATAGGAAGGGTCAAGAAACTGCACTCAGCCCTAAGCTAAGCACAATAGATTACTCCTGCCCAATGTCACTGAGACAGGAGTAGACTTGTGCTTAATTTTTTTATTCTTTTTAACAGGAATTCATGAAATAACCGGCCCAGAATTTCCAGTAATCAGCTCCCTAGGGAAGGGCACAGCTTTCTGGTAAAGCAGAAAGGCATTCTCTGTACTTTCTCCTAGGACTGGCAAGAGTGTTTCTCCTCTGCCTATTAAGGACATACCAACAGCTGCAGAGGATGGGTCTAACCCTCCAATTCATGGAGGCTGTAGGGACTACACCAGTGGAACTCAAGAAACAATTTGATTGGTCAGAGGAACCAGCTTTGGCCACAGCGGCTGAGATAAAATAGCCTGGCTATTTCACTGTCAAGATAGTCTGTCCAATCTTTTCACTGTCATCATGAAATGTCAACATGAAAAATCTGTGAGGTGACCTGAAGAAGGCTGTGCACAAGAGATGCCTTCGCAATCTGACAGATTTGGAGCGCTTTTGCAAAGAAGAGTGGGCAAATATTGCCAAGTCAAGATGTGTCATGCTGATAGACTCCTACCCAAGAAGACTGAATGCTGCAATTAAATCAAAAGGTGCTTCAACAAAGTATTAGTTTAAGGGTGTGCACACATAACAAAGTATTAGTTTAAGGGTGTGCACACTTATGCAACCAGCATATTGTACATTTTGTATTTTTTTCCCCTAACAGACTTGTTTGTTTTTCAATTGAATTGTACAGGCTATAGGTCCCATTAAAGGTGGGAAAAGTTTTGAAATTATTTACTGTAGTCTCATTTTTATATCACAAAAACCTGGCATTTTAACAAGGGTGTGCAAACCTTTTTATATCCACTAAATTATATATATATATATATATATATATATATATATATATATATATATATATATATATATGTGTGTGTGTGTGTGTGTGTGTGTCTGTGTGTGTATTAACATATATACATATATATATATATATATATATATATATATATATATATATATACACATACACATATGATGAAACAGAAAATATATATGAGGGATTTTATTAGTAATATTCATTTAAACCAGGACCTCAGTTTTAATAAAAAAAAATTAGAAGTTATGTACCTACCATAACATTCCATGTTAGTTGTCTTCTCTCGCCTTCTTTCTTGCTGGATGGGTTCAGAGCCGATCCTCGGCTCCGACTCGGCACTTGCTAAGCTCGAGAGCTAATTTTACCAGCTTGAGGAAACCCTATATCCCATGATGCAAGGCGGAGACTACCCAGATCTCGTTTGGTAGCTAAAGAAATAGTAATATTTTCTTCCAACTGAAGAGGAGGAAGAAAAGTAACAATACTAAATAACATCATAATCCTCTAGAAAGGATCAACCTAATCTAGTGACACTAGAAGCTGAACAGCTAGAAAAAGGAATACAACCTCTTAATAGAAGATGTATAATCTTCTCGGTCTGACCAGGCTAGGGGGATGGAGGGCGGAACGCAAGAAAGAAGGCGAGAGAAGACAACTAACATGGAACGTTATGGTAGGTACATAACTTCTAAATGTTAAGTTGTCAATCTCGCCTTCATTCTTGCTGGATGAGACTGCGTCCCTAGCACCTCTATCCTGGGTGGCTCAATGGAACAGACTCTTGAGAACGGTGGAACCAATATTCGCTCTGTCTCTGGAGGCCAAGTCTAATTTGTAATGTGAAACAAAGGTATGAGGAGAGGCCCATGTGGCTGCTGCACAAATAGTGTCTATTGGAAGTCTAGCTTGAAAAGCTGTCGATGTAGCTAGAGCTCTGGTAGAATGGGCTTTTGGCTTAGAAATCAACTCTTTGCCTCTGAGCTGATAAATGTAAGTGATCACAGAAGACAGCCATCTAGATAAAGTTACCTTGGAAACTGGAAGGCCTTTCCTGTTCTCTGCATAGGACAGAAACAGTTGATCAGATTTCCTAAAAAGTTTAGTTTTGTCCAGATAATATCTGAGCTGGCGGTGAACATCAGGACAATGTAACTTTTGTTCCGCTCTATCAGAATAATTCGGGAAAAACACTGGAAGATCAATGGATTGATTTAGGTTTGTCTGCGATGCCACTTTTGGTAAGAAAGACGGATTAGTCCTTAGAGATACCCTATCTTTGTGGAATATTAAATAGGGAGGATGAATGCAGAGCATGAAGCTCAGATACTCTCCTGGCAGAAGTAATGGTGACTAGAAAAAGTGTCTTCCAAGAAAGAAATTTCAAAGAACAGGCAGCTGCAGGTTCGAAAGGGGGAAGAATCAAGGATGTTAAAATTAAATTTAGATCCCACTGTGGTGAGGGGTCTCTAATCGGAGGTTTAAGTAAAAAGATACCTCGAAGGAATGCCTTGCAAAGTTTATGTGACATAATGTTGTGGTCCAAAAGGCCTATATGAAAATATGAAATGGCTGCCAGTTGAACTTTCACTGTGGAAGAAGAGGATCCTGAATGAAAAATCTCAACTAGGAAGTCCAATACCGAATGAATCGGAGCAGTATAGGGGTCTATGTTCCTAGCTTTTGCCCAGAAAGAGAAACGTCGCCATTTACTAGTGTAAATATTTCTGGTAGAAGATTTTAGGGAAGCTACTATGATATCCCGGACGGGATTAGAAATCATAGGAAGCCTGGCTAAGAATGGAAGTGGAGCAACCAAGCAGTGAGGTTGAGAGAAGGTATTGATTGGTGCAGTTGACCCGACTGGTGGGTCAGAAGATCTGGAACCGGGTCCAGATGCCATGGCTGTACCAAGAGATAACGATGTAGGAACGGAAAACACATCTGTCGAGGCCAATAAGAGGCAATGAGAATCAACTTGGCTCTCAAGGAGGTTGCTTTCTGAATTAGCTGAGGTATCAGCGGAAAGGGGGGAAATGCATAAAGAAGTCCCCGGGGCCAATCTTGGGTTACAGCGTCTCTGGGGGGATGGCCTGGAAGGGGGAAGAGAGAGAAGAAGTCTGGGCATTTGCTGTTTTGAGATGTAGCGAAAAGGTCGCAGCAAGGAAGGCCCCACTTCTGAAAAATCTCTTCCGTCACTGATTGTTTGAGAGACCACTCGTGAGGCATGAGAATAGCTCTGCTCAATCTGTCCACTATGATGCTGGATTTCCCGGGGATATGCGTTGCTATCAGAAACAGCTGAGAAGAGATTGCCCATTTCCAAAGTCTGAGAGCCTCTCGACACAGTGGATAGGACTTGGTTCCGCCCTGTTTGTTGATATACCACACTACGGACATATTGTCCATTTAGATTGCAATAGTTCCCAGGGGGAAGAGAGTCGTTGAGGGCTTGCAACATTAAAAGCACCACTCTCATCTCCAGGACATTTATGTGCAGATGGTATTCGAAAGGTTGCCAAGTGCCATGGACCATTCTGCCCTGATAATGCCCCCCCCACCCAATCAGGGAGGCGTCCGATGTAACCGTGGCAACCGGGGCAGGAGGAACAAAAGGTCTGCCCTGATGGACTTGAGGGGACGATATCCACCAGGTCAGATGCCTTTTGCAAGTTGGAGTTACTATGATCTCATGACACATAGGAAGTTGTTGAAAAGACCATTGGGCGAATAGCATCCATTGTAGAAGACACATGTAAAAGCGGGCAAGGGGAAGAAGTGCTATGGCGACCGCCATAAGACCCAATACTTTCAGAGCAAATCTGGCCTGAATTCTGTTGCTGAGAAAAATCACCTGGACGTGTCTTTGAATGTCCAAGATCCTTTGGTGTTAACTTTGCTGAAAGTTGTACGGTGTCCAATTTTGCGCCTATAAAAGTAATAGATTGACAAGGTGACAAGGCAGATTTTTCAAAATTTATAGAAATCCCTAGCCCTCTGCAAATGTGAATGGTGTAATCTCTGGCTTGGAGAAGTTGATGCCTGGTGGTGGCAGTGAGGAGCCAGTCGTCTAGATATGGAAACACCTGGAATCCTTGACGTCTCAGGCGAGCCATAACCACTGCCATACATTTGGTGAACACTCTGGGGGCTGTAGTGAGTCCAAAGGGCAGGGCTCTGAATTGGAAGTGACTGGTCCCCAGCCAAAAGCGGAGAAATCTTCTGGAGCATCTGTGAATTTTTATGTGATAGTATGCATCCTGAAGATCTATCGAGCACATCCAATTGTCCTTGCCCAGAAAGGGTAGAATGGACTGAAGCGTGACCATCCGGAATCTTGATTTCTTTACAAACTTGTTTAGTTTGCTCAGATCTAATATTGGTCTCCAGTCCCCTGTCTTTTTTGGAACTTAAAAGAACCTTGAGTAGATTCCGGATCCTATTTGGTCCACTGGGACTGGCTGGATGGCTCTTTTTACTAGCAGTTTTGATATTTCTAGTACTGCTAGTTCCCTTAGACCAGGTGGAACATCTGGAAGGGTTCCCTTTTGCTGAATTGGGGTTTGAATAAAGGGAATTTTGTAACCCTCGGATATAATCAACTGTACCCATTTGTCTTGAGAAAGGGAAAGCCAGGCTATTGGGTACAGCGATAATTTTCCTCTGACTGCCTCCGAAGGCGGACAATCGGGCAACATCTCAGGGATGCTGGAAGGGTTTGTCAGAAAGAGGCTCTCTGCTACCCTGGTTCTGCGGACCCCCTCTGCCCCTAGGGCGGCGTCTATTATTGTTACCCCCTCTGCCTCTGGGGGTAAACTGACTTTGTGCGTCAGGCGTGACTCCTTGAGATTTGCGGAACCACATTTTCCCTCCCTTCTGTCCTTTGGGGTAAGGTCTTGAAGGGGTGGAGAAACGGACTCCTATGGCAGAAAGAGTCTTGCCATCTTGTTCACATCTAGCCAAAGTGTCTTTCACTTGAGGTCCGAACAAGGTCAAACCATCAAAAGGGGAGTTTGTAATTTTGCAGACCCCTTCAAAGCGTCCTTCACAAAGCCGCATCCAGGACTGACGCCTTAAAGCCACTCCTGTGCCTGTGGCCCTACTCGCTTCATCGGCTGCATAAGAAATGAGCCGCATAGAGGAGTTAACAATGGAGTTAAGGATTCCTAGCTGTGAGCTAATCTTATCCTGAGACCCAGCAGCTGATGGATCCTGTAAAACTTCTCCCAACTCTTTAAGAACATCTCTTTGAAGGCGGGTGAAGTGGCACAAGTAGTTCAGCGATCTCATGGCAAAAGTCGCTGAAGAAAAAATCTGCTTGCCGTACCTGTCCATAGTCCTAGAATCCTTGTTAGGAGGATGGACAGGTACTGAAGGATCAGCTAGTTCCTTCTTGGTGGCAGCAGCCACCACCATGGCATCAACTGGGACACCCTTTGTCAAATATTGTCTATCTGGTGGGACCATAATGAATTTTGAAGGCCTCCTAGGGATAGGTTCCACCGAATCCGGAGCCATCCACGCATTCCGAGCCACTACCTCCATAAGAGGGTCGAAAAGCGGAGACACCCAGGAGGTGGAGGGTTGAGATCCCAATGCCTCCAGGTATACTGACTCGTCCTCGGAAGGATTAAGGGAGGGCCAGTTCCCTCTCTGCTTAAGGAGTTCAAGGATGTCTGAGAATGAGACATCCTCAGAGGAGGACCTTGGGGATCCCTCCAACTCATCCAGGTCAGTATCAGATGTAATAGACTCGAGGGAGTCGAGATGTTTCCTCTTACATGTCCTCTTACGCGGAGGTTCACCTGATGGATCAGGAGAAGCCTCGGAAGAGGAAGATATTCCCAATGGGGAAACCTGAGGTGTTGGATCTCTGGGTCCAGGAGCAAGAGAGTGGGAAGAGATGTCAGCAGGCACTGTAGTGGGAGGAGCTGATGGAACTGTCCATTGACTAAGCCCAGGGGCTAGTACACTCCTCATCACCTCGAAGGCTCCCCCGTCAGAGAGACCAGAAAGTTCCCGCTCTGAAGAGATAGGAACCCCAGGCCTCACCGAGAGGGAAGGCTCTGAGGCAGATGTCGGGGCTGAGCTCACCAACGCTGAAGCCCCGAGAGGGAGAACGGGGTCGGACAAGGGTCCAATGCCACTCGCCCCCTCGGAGCCGACGAGAGAGACCAGATGCCCGGATCCCTCCAATGAAGGCCTCAAGGAGGAAATTGGAGCAGAGGACGATGGAGCCGAAAGGGGTGGTATCGGCTCCGAAGCTACAACGGTGACGGTTCCAAGGAGCTCCGGCTCCGAGCTCTGTAAGAGAGTCGAAGAAGGAATGTTTGGTGGATGTGAAATAGCTACCGTCTGTTGAGACGGGCTATGGAGTATTTGAGCCAATGCCTGAGACTTTAATAGTCTACTCACCACTCTCTCGAGGTCGTGATCAGACAGCCTGGATGACCAAGAAGAACGGCTCCGATGGCTCCGCTCGAGAGCAGGGGTGATCTCGGAGCTGAATGTATCGACTCTAAAGAAGGGGATCGAGATCTCTTTTTAGAGATCGATGGAGCCAACGGAGCCGAGGATACGTTGGCTCCAGCCGGAGCCGACAATGAATGTCTAGATTGGGCAGTATCGGCGCCGGATGGAGCCGATACTGTGACTGCTATGGTGGAAGGATCGGTTCCAGCCGGAGCCGATCTCGACCCTGGTGAAGGCAAACCAAAAGCAGACGGCTTGGAACTTTCAGCCGAAGGCTTAATAGGTTTTGAGGGCTTCCCCGGCGCCGACTTAGTCGGGGAGCTCTCGGGCTTTAATAAGCCCCTTAATATCAACTTATTTCTGCGCTCCTGCAGGACTCTTGGGCTGAAGGCATGACAGATAGCACAAGAGTCCTGCAGGTGCAGAGGTCCCAGGCAATAAACACAAGAAGTGTGACTGTCTGTCAGAGACATCTTCTGACAGCATGAGTCACACTTCTTGAAGCCTGAGACCTTCGTGTCCTTCGACATAACTGTGTCGAGGAAACACAAGTTGTGAAACACAAAACACTAACACACACACAAAAAACACCCAATCCAACAATTTAAACTAGACAGGGATAACACACAGTCATACACAAACAATCCCTGACAGGAAAAAATTTAGGAAGGGGAAGGCCTAAGGCCTAAGCTAGGGAAAGGGGATAAATAAATCGAAAAAAAGGGAACACTAACGGGAATAGGGTTAAAGTAAGCATTAAGGTTAACAAAAAACAACTATAGATATGAAAATTTAAAGGGGGTAGACTAAAGTCTTATATTTAGTAACTTACCTGGAGCTGGTAAAAAAAGGCACCTCGTTAGCGAAGCGGCAAACGAGATCTGGGTAGTCTCCGCCTTGCATCATGGGATATAGGGTTGCCTCGAGCTGGTAAAATTAGCTCTCGAGCTTAGCAAGTGCCGAGTTGGAGCCGAGGATCAGCTCCGAACCCATCCAGCAAGAATGAAGGCGAGATTGACAACTTAACATCTTTCTTTCGTATTTAAAAGAGACTGCAAATACCCCTTATTGCTGGATGAACCATAATAAACTGCATCTATACCAATAAAAGTAAATCTGTCACCAGTACATGAGGTACAGTGTTTCTATAAGGCAATGGTATTCTTTTTATACTGAATGACACTTAAATTACCAGAAATCCTTTCTTTGGCAGTTTTTGTTATCTGTCATATATACAAAATCCACAAAAGCATTCAGTCATATACACTATAAATTTAGTATTACAAGTGACTGGTGTTTGAATTTAAAAAGTAATGCCTGAATTTCTAGTGTTAAGACTTTACATTACACATGTTCTGACAATTAATAGAGGCAGAGCAGCTTTCATAGCCTTTCAAATCATTACTGCAAATTGTCTCATTTTACGGACTGCAATCTCACTTGTGTTTATTGAAATATTGAGACTAATTTTTATTCCTTTAATAACTAGCATTACACTGACTACCAAAATATTGTGCAAGAATTACTCAACAAGATGGGACAATGTTTGTTAATAGAAAACATGATTTTACATGAATTGACACAAAAAGTCTTTAAAAAAAAATGTATTGTGTCATCTTCTGTTTGCTACGTTCTCTCCTTGTATTTCAATTATCGTCATCAACCCCCTTTATCCCATCTTCCACATGGGTGGTGGGGTTGTATCAACTGTTGTCATTTCTCTTGATTCAATGTCACCCTCCTACCTTCTTCAAAAGTTAAGACTGACTGTTACATGTCTTCTCTCACACAGTCCACTCTTTGTGGACTCCCTTGTTTCCTCTTGCCTTCTTCCAGTCTGTCCCAAATCTTCTTCTTCAAATTCTCTTCTGTTTTTCTACACATGTGCTCAAAACACTGTAATCTGTTCTCTTTGACCTTCTCGGAAAAAAAGAGCTACTCTGGCTTCTGCTCTGATGTCCTCATTTCTTCCCCTGTCCCACAGAGCACATCCTACCAGCCATTTCAGGCACTTCATCTCCATCATCACTAGTTTCCTCATCTGCTCTGCCTTTACTGACCAAGATTCTGTACTGGTTGCACAAATGTTGTGTACAACTTACTTTTCAGTTTCTTATACTTCAATAACTCTACCCTGTCCATTAAGACAACCTGGTATTGAATGTCATTCAATATTCTGTCACCATAACCCCCTGTGTTGGAATATAAGTTTCAACTCCTCAAAGCCTCATTATATTTACTCATAACACTACAGATTCTGCTGACCTTCATAAACTGAGATTTTGGTATGTTTTTACAGACTAGATGGGTGGTCTCTAGACCAGTCATTTGTGTAACTGAATACTTTATAGACTTAGCTGGTAAAGCAGAGAATGTAGAAAGCCCACATCTGATGAAGTTTTACAAATGAAAACATAATTCAGAACATTAATGCAGAGCTTTGTTTTTGTACTTTGGTTGTGACATTAAAGGAAGAGAATTCAACTGTCTGCGAGCTTTATTGTGTGCCTTCCCAGGTCTATTGTTTGTTTTACATAAAAATAAGCAATGCCCACCAGGTAGACACATGCTTTCTGGCACAGGGACACTTACAGAACCTTTTTCTATGTGTAAGAAAAATGCTTAATACCACTACTCCATTTGGTCTCTTGTAGAATTAAAGATACCACAGATTTTATTTACTTATTTAACATTTGTTAACCAGGAAAGCCCAACTTGGAATGAAGCCAATTTTCAGCAGAGGCCCAGGGAGAAACACTACAGACACGTCTTTGTAAGGTGGGAGAAAACTGCAGTACATGTAGAAAACCCACACTAACACAGGGAGGACATGCAGACTCCGCACAGAAGCCACTCCAGCTGAGAGTCAAACAGGAGATCCTCTTGCTGTGAGGCAACAACGTTACAGTTAGACCACTGCGCTGTCCATATAAATATTGTTTATGAGATGCCAGTTGAAACACATTGGTACCGCTGCATGTAAGATGTAAATTCTCTGTATACATCAATACCTCATGATATATACAATTAATATATGAACACACATACACACACACACACACACATATATATATATATATATATATATATATATATATATATATATATATATACACACACACACACACACACACATATATTACATTTTATATATATATATATATATATATATATATATATATATATATCTGGGATCCGTCAATATGTTCGAAGTTTCACTACTTCGAACCACACTTCACTGAGTCTACTTGCTCGAAGTAGTGAAACTTCGAACACTGACTTCGGCAGTCACACTACAGTGGGGAATGGGAATAGTCCCTTTTCCCCACTGTAGTGCAATCTTGGAGTAGGTATATTTAGTTAGGGGGGTGTGGGGGCACAGCCCCACATGGGGGGTGCAGGGGGGTTTGTCCCCCTGCAAAAACATGTTTTAGTGGGGTTTTTTGGGTAGCCCAAGGAACTAGACTTCAGTGAAAGGGCACTTTCGTTTAAGTGGACTTCTGCTGAAGTGTAGGGTCTACTGCTCTATTTCTAAGTGTATTTTTGATGGAAAGCAGTAGACCCATATATATATATATATATATATATATATATATATATATATATACATACACACACACACACACACACACACACACACACACACACACACACACACACACATACACACACACGTGTGTGTATGTGTAAACATGGGTATATCAAATGCTGTTTTAGGGACAGGGAATATTAAATGAGTAGAAAGTTAATTTTTAATATTGTGGATTCTGTTAGGGTCAACTGGTACGGTGTGTTATACTCTGTGGTTTTGTATTACATTATATTTCTATTTCTATATTGTATGAGAGGGTCAATGCTAAGTTTTGTTTGGGTTTTGGCATATCTGCTTGTACCATTTCTGAGTATGTGGAAATACTGATTTTCTTCTTTAAGGAGAGTTCTTTTTTTGCGTTTGTGAGTTTGTGTGACCATGAAGTTGTTATATGTAAGTATGAGGGATGTGGGGTGTGCAGGGATGCCATTTGGTTTGTTTATTTTATTTGTTTTACTTGGGCAATATTTTAGATATCAGTGTTTCTTGTAGTCAGTGTAATGTTCTGTATGCATTTTTTTTCATGTAGTTGAGGTTCAATATTTTGTACTTTGAGATTTTTATATATATATATATATATATATATATATATATATATATATATATATATAAATATATGCGCGTGTTTGTGTATGTATGTATATATATATATATATATATATATATATATATATATATATACATACACACACACACACACACACACACACACACACACACACACACACCACACACACACACACAAATATAGATGTCATCCTCATCATCAATTCCTCTTTTCCCATTTTTCTACATGGGTTTGGGGTGTCACGTCAACTGTTGCCACCTCTCTCAATTCAGTGCCACTCTCCTAACCTTCTTCAATAATCATGTCAGACTGCCTCAAGTCTTCTCTCACATAATCTTTCCATCTCTTGTCAAGATGACTTTGTTTCCTTTTCCATTCTTCTGTCTTCATCTTTCCTGCACATGTAATTGAGCCACTATAATCTATTTTCCTTGACCTTTTGTGCAATAGGGGTTACCTTGGCTTCTGTTCTGATGTCCTAATTTCTTCAGCTGTCCTTCAATGTGTATCCAACCACCTGTCTGATACTTCACCTCCATCACCTGAAGCTTTCTCAGCCACCGTGATTTCACTGCTCAGGTTTCCATGCCATATAGAAGCACTGGTCATACTGCTGACTTAAATATCTTACTTTCAGCTGCTTGTGAAGAAGAGAGTACAGGCAGGGTGGAGTGGGTGGAGAAGAGTGTCAGGAGTGATTTGTGACAAGCTAGTACCAGTAAGAGTGAAAGGGAAGGTCAAGAGGGTAGTGAGACCAGCTATGTTATACAGGTTGGAGACAGTGGCATTGACAAAAAGACAGGAGGCAGAGCTGGATGTGGCAGAGTTAAAGATGTTAAGATTTGCACTCGGTGTGATGAGGGTAGACAGGATTAGGAATAAGTATATTAGAGGGTCAGCCCAGGTTGGACAGTTTGGAGACAAAGCCAGAGAGGCAAGATTGCATTGGTTTGGACATGTGCTGAGGAGGGATGCTGGGTACATTGGGAAAGGGATGCTAAGTATGAAGCTGCCAGGTAAGAGGAAAGGAGGAAGGCCTAAGATAAGGTTTATGGATGTGGTGAGAGAGGACATGCAGGTGGTTGGTGTGACAGAGCAAGATGCAGAGGACAGGAAGAAATGGAAATAAGATGATCCACTGTGGCGACCCCTAAAGGGAACAGCCGAAAGAAAAAAAAAAGACTTTCAGCTGCTTTGCAGTCTTCTGTCATACATAACTTCTTACACACTTTATTAGATGGCTGCAGCACCTCTGATTCTAACTTTTCCTCCTCATTCAGACTTCTCAGACACCCTACTGAGATACCTGATGCTGTTAACACTATTTTCTCTTCTGTATCAGTTTTCAGTTCTTCTAATACCCCCATTTGCCGCCATAACAACCATCTTGCATGTACCCAGTTTTATCCTATGTGCCTTCAGTTTTGCATTCCACTTTGCCATCATTTTCTGAAGTTGGTTGTTTCCATCCTGATCTGAATCTGAACTGATCTACTGATCTGCAAATTCATTTATCAATTGCCTTCTCCAGCACTTTCATGCACCGTGAATTGTGAATATCCCCTTTATTCTTATTTATAATGGAAACTCAGTAACAACTATCTAAATGTTACTGCTGACCTCACAAAAACAGTATAATATTGCTGATTTGTTGAACTTTTCCTGCTTGAAGAAACATGAACACTTCTCGTATGAAGTCATTTGCAAAGTTAGATGTCCCCTCCCCTGACTGATGCAAGTTCCCTTGCAACTTTAGAGGACACAGCTTCTTTCCCCAGTGATCAAAGAAACCTTCTTAGAATCAAGCTATCAGACTGCCTCTATTATTCACATTTTAAGAGCTTTCTTTGGTGGATCACTACTTGAACAAGATAAAGAAACACATTTCCTAGACATTGATTTATGTTTCTGATTGTTTCCTTAGTTACCCTTTCTTTTTGCCTTAAATTTGGTTGAGCCCTCTTTTAGGGTTTTTTTTTAGGTTGTCTGCCTTTAATTGTGTAATAGAATTGTACACTTATGGCTCTTAAATGTCATTTTTTTTAGTTTTATTAAGCTTTGTCAAATGTCATCACAATAAACAAAACATGCTGGAGGGATAGGTTCCTGACCCAGAGACTCCCCAGACTCTGGAATAGAGTGCCTGAGTACATGTCAGAGTGCCTCTTTGGCCCTCTTCAAAAGGAACCTTGATGATTGGATGAGAGAAAGGAAAGTCACCCTGGGGATCACGTCAGTCGCCCTGCTAGACAGGGGTCCAGGGAAGTAAATAGTGTGGGAAGAAATAGCTAGGGAATTGTTATGGCTAGGCTTGAATAGGCCCTAGGGCTGATAGGTTCATAGGTTGGTACTAGGCTATGTTCACAAGTATTAGTCCTAATAAAACAAAGGCTGCATGTGAAAATCATTGCAGATGACTTGCCTACCACAGGGATATTAGCTAACATATTTAAATGAGGATATAATTACACAAGTCAAAACTTTACATTTATCCTTTTGAAGTTAATGTAATATTTTTTTTTTCAAATCAAATTAAACACACAGGTCAAATAAATGTTGAGCTACTTGCAATATGGCAAATGTACACAAGTGAAGTGGCCGACTGTTTTAAACAGTGACAAGAAATGGAAATGTTACAGGATAATATAAATTTTATAGGGAACATATGACAGTACAAAGGATGGCCCATGAGGTGCCTCCACTACCCCAGCATGAGAGAGGGAACACAAAGTTGAGAAATCTAGTCACTGCAAAAGCCCTCCCCAAAATAAGGCATTTTAAATATTTTTAATGAAATTAAACAAATATAGACAGCTTTAATACAACATCATGATCCTGTTAAATCTAAACTGGTTTCATATGGCTGGACACTTACCAGTATATCTTCATTCTCATCTGGGAACTTTAGCTTTAAATTGCCAGCTGCCACAAGCACAGCTTTGACTGCCCGCATGCCATAGTCATAGTGAAACTGGGATGAAAGTTGCTCTGAACACAGTCTATATGTCATGACTATCTTTACTGAAAGTGGTTTGGCATGGAGAAAGCCATATGAATACAATGAGATCTCAGCTATTAGTGCATAATTTGGTACCATCATAGCCACAGTTCGAAAAAGAACCTGAAAAGCAAAAGAAGATCATTACATGAGATGCATCAGAAAAGAGTTCACTAGTTCTTTTACTGAAATAAATAAACTGCAACACCATTGGATGTACATCGAACTTAGTTTAACTTCACTGGTAGTTCTGTCACTGACAGTTCACATGCAGTGTTCCATAGTAAAATGTCTGCAATTATTTAGTAACACACTGATGTTTGTAAAGACATATAGGAAAAACTGTTTGCTAATAAATTGCTTCACTCAGCATAAAGACAACGTAGGTTTGCTTCCTATGTAACCAATATGTGCCAGCAGAAAATACATGAAGGATGAAAATAAAAGCAACAGAAAGGAATTTGCAAGGGAAAAGAATGTGATTGTTTTTTAATTCTTCTACAATGAAACAAAAAGCTAAGATATAACTAAACATTCAGAAAAGAATGAATGACAGTAAAACATTTTCAATTTTTTCATAAAAAAGTTATGCTCGTTGTTATGACAGAAAAGAAATATGCCCTAGCAGCACAGTGTAGAGAGATAAAACCCTTACTACAATCCAGATGATATGAGATTGATTAGCAGCCTGTTTACTGGAGGAGCCAAAAAAGCATGCTGAGACTGAGTGGCCACTGCCAGCTCACTCGTCTTGTGGGGAGGGAGTTGGTGCAGTCTGCTGCATAATTGACACCGATCAGAAGAGCAAGTGTGTGTGTGTGACAGGCCCAGTGGTTGAATGGGGATCTTTGCTTGGTTTCCATGCATCATAACCTTCACAGGGTGCATGTGCAGAAATATCCAGGTTCCAAGAGGAAGGAATAGAATGCTTTTACAGTAACACAAGTGCATACATCAATCATCATGGGGTAAGGTAAGAATGAAAAGAAAATCCATCCTCTCAAAGTCTGCTCGTTTTGGATTGCCATGGGCTAAATTACAGTTCCCAAGCTTGAGGGCAATTAACATTAATCCTTAAACACAGGCAACTCCAGTCTAGGGGAAGGGAAGTCAAACCCTGACAAAGCAGAGAAAAATTATATTTGTGTGGTGGGGACAGACACCAAGTCACTTTCATGGCTGCCTGGTTGACTACTGTCAGCTGCAGTTACCACTCTCAAAACACTCAGCTATTCAGGAATGAGTTACTGTAAGGCTAGCATCCAATGGAAAGATGTCGCCTTCCCCAGAAGAGATGTGTGATGTAACCTGGTGGGGGTGAATGGCTGCCAATAGTTTTGGAGTAGACAGACCAGACTCAAGGGGCAAAAAGCATACAGAGAAAAATATGCTGCCATACATGTTCACGCTACAAGAAGTATTGAACTGGCTGACTGCTATTATGCCAAAACAATTGTATGGTAAATGAATAAAACAATAAAATATGTCTTGAGGGATGACAATGACTCTGCTCTTCTCTCAGCAATGGCAGTGAGGGACATGCTTACCTCTGGAAAAAAAGGAAGGCAATCTCCAACTTTTATATTGGTTCTTAATTTTCCTGTGGACTTGTGGAAACAGGATCCCACATGAATAAAGGATTGTTGATTTAAAACGTTCAAGCTTGTGCTTTTTCCTTCAATAATGTATAATCACAAAGATAGATGTGGAAGAATATCACTTGCAAGTATGTTCAAGGGAAAAAGAAAACAAGCCCTAGAGTGAGGTGCACCTTACTGGAGAGGAAAAATAGCTGATTATCTAACAGATAACAGCTAGCAACACACACATACATAAAAATACTTCTTTACCTTTGAAGGGTCGCCAAGTGCTTATTGAAAACTTGGCAATGAAATTCTCAACATTAAATCTAGCAACTAGCAGCTCCTGAAATTAAACACATGCAACTGCTATACAAATGATCTGTCAGCATGCATACCACAGAAAACTAAACATAAAAAATGCAGTTTTAGACATATCCATAAACCATATAGCTGTGTCAGTAGACTTACAAGAAGAATTAATATCATTAGTGCAGAAATTACACATATATATTAAATATAAACTGTAGATAGATGCCAGCCCCCTATCCTGATTATTTTCAGCAAATGGACATGCAGTCTTAAGCAGTGATAGTTACAAGGAATCTGGCTTGTAAAAGGCTGCACTGCCCACCTACTTCCAACTCCATTCTGTTCTGCAGGTCAATGAAGGAGCAAGGAAGGGTGAGGTAATAACAAAGGCTATTCAAAAGCTTTATAGAAAAAGCCAAAAATGTAAACCAGTCTATGTAAAGAAACCTTATTAATAAAAATTTGTAACATCGACATATCAAAAAATATTACATACCAACTACAAGCTAAGAAAGGTAATAAAGAAACACCAACCACAGTGGGATTTATCTTTGTAACATAATCAAACATACCTGTAAACTTAAAAGTTTGTAACTGGTACAAATCAAAGCATATACAAACATCACCACACTCTATAACAGAAGCAGGACATGGGTGGCGGTGGTGGCAGAGGGGGGAAACCTGTCCTGTATGAGATTTTTGAACCTCTAGTTTTATGCTAAGTGTACTTACAGAACTGCCTACACTCATCATGATGTTGTAAGGATCTCTGCTCTACAAAATATACCCTCAGCATGCCCTAGAAGATAGCAATATAAAATCCTGCTCTAACTCTTCTGGCTCCGTGACACAGAGAGATACAGTCCTAACTAACACACATATCACCTGGAGTTAGTTAGCAATCTGGGCCACTGGAGAAGCTGGGGAATAAAAATCAGAGTGACTGCCAGCTTGGGTATCTCAGTAGGACAGAGGTGGACTAACATCCTATTGTACCAACTTGTAGTAGAGAAACAGGACAGGTGCTGCAGCAAGACATGTCATTGCATACACATGAGTGTATTAAGCAGTGCATGGAATTGTTGCTTCAGGCAGGTGTGCATAAGGAAGTCTGAATGCAACACAGGAATCTCCTATGTACTCTCATCTTGTCACCACACATGCCATTTCCATGATGACATGGCATTAGGATCAAAAGGAAGTCCATCCTTTTCCCTGCAATGTGCAGGTAAGAGGCTGATGTATAGTTCCCTGGCCAAGAGAAAACTAGGATACATACTTAAATGCAGGAAGCCCCAGCCTTGGAGGGTGAAACCAGGGATAGTGCCTGGCATGTGAAATGGAGAGAAACAGTGGCATCAAGACTACTCAAATGACACTCCCTCCAGGGAAGAAGACAGGCTAATGCTTGACTGGCACAACCAAATAAAAGTCCTGCAGTACCTCCACAGTACATTTGCTAAAGTCCTACTTATCTATAATAGTACATATTCAAATTCCTCACTGGCTGAGTGGCGTTTTGGGTTATCTGCCAAAGTAACTCAGTACTGGCCAGTTTTCAAAAGCTCAGAACCCCCCCCCCCCTTTCCTGTAATAGCTGATTGGCTGAGCATCTGCTGAGAGGAAAGCCTTTAGTTGTCAGAGTGTTCAGCTTTTTCACTTCGACAAAGAAGGACAGGAAAGTACCTAAAGTCAGAATCATCTAGCAAGAGAAAATCACAGCCAGTCACAATGCCAAAACAAAAAACAAATCCAACAACAACCTAATCAATGAGGGTGAAACCCACCTCAACCATGTACAATCTGGGGAATGGCAGTTGAGTGCTGCCACTGAAGCAGTGAACAATTCAAACATCTACTGTTACATGTAAGTAGTTCTTGCACAACTGTACTATGTTCATCATTCCCAGTGCCTCAGTGGTATTTTGGGTAGATTCTCAAAGATTACCTTACCTAGGAGGTGGAAGGATAAGGATCCATGAGCCCCTGGAGAATGGTCTTTGCAAAGCCTGCACTGGACCTTGAAAAATAATCCAGTTTGTAGTGCTTTGTGAAGGAATGAGCAGACGCTCGAGTTGCTGCCTCTAGAATGCTTCTAGAGCTCACCACACAAAATTTTTAATTAAAATCAAAATTTACATCACTTTTTTTTTAAATTCTCATGCATGTCAAGATGCACACACGGCAATGCATCAGAATTAAAAAAAAGTTATGTACTTACCATAACTTTTCCATATGTGTTGTCCTTTTTCATTCTTCCTCAACTGTTGGGTTCGGATCTGAACCTCGGATCTGACTTGGCCGTTACTTTAGTTTGTGGCCATCAAAAAACTCTTGAGCTCTGCCCTTACTCATAATGCATCAACCCCAACATACTTCAGATCTTATTTGCTGGTTAACATAAAGTAGGAAGTACTAATATAATAATCCTGACAGGAGAAAGCCATACCTGGAGCTCAACATGAGGGACAGTAGTGTCTTTATAGGCTCTCGTTCTTCTAGAAGATAACTGTGAAAAAAGGTTGTGAGTTGGTGAGTGGGAAGTTGAGGAAGAATGAAACTGGACAATACAGATGGAACATTATGGTAAGTACATAACTTTTTTTTTATCTGATGTTGTCAAATTTCATTGTTTCCTCAACTGTTGGGACAGAATCCCCAGCTACCTAAAATCCCGGGTGCACTCTAAGGGAGGATACTCGTGAGCACCATTGAGTCAAAGGCTGCTCTTCCCCTCAATACCAGATCCAATTTGTAATGAGTAATAAAGGTAAGATGATTGGTCCAAGTGGCAGCTGCAACATATGTCATCCATGGAAGCCCTGGATAGAAACACTGAAGAAGTTGCCATGGACCTAGTTGAAAAATTTTGGTAAGGATAGACCCAGCTTGTACACAAATGATATGCAATCCATCAGCCATCTGACTAAAGTTACCTTTGCAACTGATTTGTCCAATTTAGAATCTGCAAAGAACATGAATAATTGATCTGTCTTCCCAATTCCGTTTGTTCTGTGTAAGTAAAAATGTAATTGTCTATAAACATCCAATAAATGCAACATATATTTACCTATGCAAATTTTGGAAAGAAGAATTCAGATTAATGGACTGGTTGATATTACATTCTGATGCCACTGGAAAAAGGAAAGAAGGATTGGTACATGTCACTCTATCCCTATGAAATATCAGGTAGGGAGGTTTAGAGGACAATGCTTGAAGTCCTGAAATTCTTGTAGCAGAAGTAATGGCCACTAGGAAAGATAGTTTTCCAGGTCAGGAATTTAAGATCACATTTTGTTACTGATTCAAAGGAAGAATGAATTAAGCCTGCAGCACCAAATTTAAATCCCATGGTGGAGTATGGTCTTTATAGGGAGGTCTCAGAAAAAAAGTGCTTCTCAAAAAGGCCTTACAAAGCTTACATTAAGTCAGGGAAGAATTCTCAAGTCCAATATGAAAGTTAGAGATTGCTGCTAACTGAACTCTAATCATGGAGGAGCCAGCTCCTTCATTAAAAATCATTGCCAACAATTCAGGGGCTGAGAACGGGGCTATATGTTTCTGATGTGCCCAAAAAACAAAGTTTACTTGTAGAAGCCTTATGGGAAGATAAAATTATATGCCAGACAGGGGAAGAAAGAATTGGTTCTCTGGTTATTAAAGGTCACTGAGACCTGGTTTAAGGCTGCAGCAAGTACCCAAGCCATACCAGGTTACATTTCCTTCCACACATTCAGACCACAAGGAGAAGGCGTGAGAACATAAGGAGGTGCTGTATCAATATTCATTACAGATAACTACAACTGTAGATTAGTTAAACAGCACAATTCCACTGAATTACTTCAGGTGCAAATGACTGTAGGTAAGACCCCTCTTCAGGCCATTTCCAGCTACAGGACCCCCCTCCATGAATCAGGACATCCACTCAGCCTACCTGGATCTACTTGATTCAATCAAGATACAACAAAACACCCTGGTTTTGGGTGACTTTAATTACCCATCCAATGACTGGGTAAATTATACTTGTTCTAACTCATTCGTCCAAGGATTCCTGGACTTCATTAACTCCAATGCCCTGGACCAACTATTTGGTACACTCACAAGGGCATCAAACATCCTGGATCTGGTGCTCACCAGCATGGGGGACCACTGCACCACTCCCAGTGTGTGGCCATTCCTGGTGAAATCTGACCACAAATCAGTCTTGCTAGAAGTAATTATAACACGTGATCACCCCCTTAGCAACAACTAGACGAAAAATTCTCCAAGGCTAATTACAACCTCTTACATGACAGGGAATTATTATGGCTAGGTTTGTATGGGCCCTAGGGCCAATCGCCTAGTACCAACTTATGAACCTATGACAGCATAAATAACTTCATAGCCCCTCCTCCCACTGATGGAACAAACACCTATGCTGAATTATACACACCAATGCTTTATATGAGCACCTGTACAGAACCAAAGAAAGATCTTAAAGGAAAAACAAACCTGCCTGGTGGACAGCTGCCATTAATAGGCTATACAACATGAGAAAGAAATTGCTGCCTAAGAGTAGGAAGGAACAGTCTCAAAACTGGAAACATGCCCTCCTCAACTTAAACAAGCAAATAAGACTCCTAGTGAAGTCCTCCAAAACTAACTATAAATCCAAATTAGCTTCCCTAACTAAGGATAACCACAAGGTATTCTTCAAAGGTAAGGCCCAGATTTGCACTGAACTCGTAGTTAATGCTACTATATATATATATATATCTATATATATATATATATATATATATATATATCTATATATATATATATATATATATATATATATATATATATATATATATATATATATATACATATATACACACACACACACACACACACACACACACACACACACACACACACACACACACTCACACACACACACACGCACACACAGAACATGTGGATATAGCAAACCTGCTGGCTGACATGTTCACTGAAAACTTCACTCCCCTGTCCCCACCAGTATACCAGCCTCGAAAAAGGGCATAGCAAAATTAATTTAAAATGGGTGGCAAAAGCCAAACACACTCTGGCTAGGCTTATAAATGTCCTAGGGCAGATAGCCTAGTATGAACCTATGAACCTATCCCTAACACCTATTCCCACCTAGCATCTCCAAGGAGCAGGTATTAAACTCCCTCTCCAAGACCAAAAACACAGCCTCTATGGGACCAGACAATATCGTGGGCTGCGTTCTACGTGGGTTAAAACAAGAATTACCATCACCGTTGGGGACACTTTTCAATCACAACCTAAGCACGGGCTTTGTCCCAGTGGAATGGAAAACAGCTACCATCATCCCTTTGCACAAAGGGATGCATCCATGGACACCAGGAACTGCAGACTCTTTAACCTGACCAGCCTTATCTACAAGGCCATGGAATGAATCATCATGGATCTTATTAACAAAGATATAGGAAATCTCGAAGCACTCAGCTCCACCCAGTTTGCTTTGCCAATGGGAGATCATGCCTGTTAAACTCAGTGGACTTCTTTGAGGCAGTCACCAAAGCCTTAGATGAGGGCAAATCTGTGCATACAGTCTACCTAGACTTAGCCAAGACCTTTGACACAATCCCCTACTCAGTCATCATTGATAAACTCACCCAGCTGAGTATCAACCCATATATTGTCAGGTGGGTTGCAAACTGGCTCACTGATAGAACTCATACAATCAAAATAGGAGACTCCACCTCCTCCAGCAGACCCATAACCGGTGTTCCGCAGGGATCGGTTCTGGGACCCCTACTGTTCGGAATCTACTTATATGAAGTACAGTGTAAAACTAAAGGACTGTAGCTGACAATGTTTGCTGATGACTGCAAACTGGGAGCAATCATTGAAACTCCTAGCAATGTCAACATCCTGCAAGAAGTTCTTACGCAGACTAATGACTGGTGCCAAAGTTATGGTCTTAAACTTAATATAAAAAAAATGCATATCATCCCCTAAGGCAAGAGTGATGTTCCTACAAACTACCACATCAATAGCAATACCCTAGGTACACAGTCAGTGGTGAGAGATCTGGGCACACTGGTCAACAGCAACCTCAACTTTGACCACCATGTCTCCACAGTGGTAAGAAGGGCATGTTATATTGCTCATCTCATAAGTATGGGCATTGCCTCCAGAAAAAAAAAAAAGAGGTTATAACCCCTCTGTTCTCTTCTCCCATCAGGCAAATAACAGAGTACAATGCTCTCTTTGGTATGTTCCTTTCCAAACACCTGCAGCAACTGAAGAGACCACAAAGGTTCTTTGCAAAGAAAATTCAGGGTTTTCAAGATCTGTCTTATGTGGATAGACTGAAATCATTGTCACTTTACTCTGTCATACAGACTACTCAGAGGTGACCTGTGCCTTGCATATAGAGAAATCTCTGACCCAGCCTTAATGAAAATGATGCACACTTGCAAGTCAAATGGCACACAGCTCACTCGCTCAAAGGACCTTTACCTGGTACGTGATATTAACAGAACTTGCTAGAGAAACAGATTTGTCACAGAGGTTGCCCCACCTTTTAAATAAGCTTCCTCTTCATGTTAAAGCCCCTCATTGGCTGTATTTAAGAGTAATTTGGACAACTGGATTGGTAACATGAAATTCACCCTGGGGGGGTACCACCTGTGTTCCTCTTGGACAGGTGCAATAGGTGCTGATTTTAGTGTCTGCTTGAAAAAGACACCTTTGGGAACACAGATTGAACTTGGCTAGGCTTGTAAGGGCCTTGGGGTTGTTAGCCTAGTAACCTCCTATGATCCTATTATCCAGATGAGTCATGCCTGTCAGGTGAGACAGGAAGTCTGAAATTGGATCCAGAGTCCAAGGTGGGTAAAGTGGATGAGGCCAAAGGAAGGGGAACAAAATCTGTCGAGGCCAGTAAGGTGCAATGAGGATAACTTTGCTCTTCAATCTGGCAGCTTTCTGCAGAAATTTGGGAATTAGGGGAGTTGGGGGGTAAGCCTACAGAAAACTGGAGGGCCAATCATGGAGTAGAGCATCCCTTGGTGATTCCCCCAGCTGGGAGATCAGGGCAAAGAAGCTGTTGCATTTGCTGTTCAGAGGAGAAGAAAAACAATCGCAGCAAGGCTGGCCCCATTGACAGAAAATCATTGTCACTTTCATGTTGAGAAATTATTCATGAGGTAGTAAAATGGACCTGCTCAATTTGTCTGCTATCACGTTGGACTTCCCTGGAATGTGCATTGCTATCAGAAAGCAGTTGGAAGACATTATCTATTACCACACACTGAGGGCTTCTCAACACAAGGAGTAAAGACCTGGTTCCCCCTTACTTGGTGATGTACCAAACTACTGAGATGTTGTCTGTTTGAATCACAAATGACCCAAAAGGGAGAGAGTCTTGGAAGGCTTGCAACGCTAAGAACACCACTCTCATTTCCAGGGAATTGATATGTATATTAAACTCTTCTACGGACCCAAGTGCCTTGGACTGTCTTCCCCCCAAGAAATGCTCCCCCCACCCAATCTGGGAAGCATCTGTGGTCACTACAGCCTTGGGCTAAAGGAAAATGAAAGGACAGCCTTGTAGAACCTGATATGATGGAATCCACCACCAGAGGCATTTCTTGCATGTCTGAGTGATTCTTATTTGGGCTGATATGTTGGCAAAGAATCAAACACTGTGCTGCTAGCATCCACTGAGGAATTCTCATATGAAATCTTGATAGAGGATATAAAATTATGTCCGTTGACACTGACCTCAAGGTTTGAAGAATCAACCAGGCTTAAATTTGGGTACTGTGAACTATTTTCCTGAGCTGGAATCTGATAGTTTGCACTCTAGAGAGAGGAAGAGAAGCTGTCACTGATACTGTGTTGAAAATCACTCTTATGAATTCCAGTGTTTGAGATGGTTTTAAATTTGCCTTGTAATTTACAGTTATCCCCAGATGAGAGCAAATATGGAGTACCTGATCTCTCGCTCTTATTAGTAGATGGATGTCTAATCAGGACAGTAATGAGCCAGTCATCTAAGTATAGAAACACTCGGAATCCCTGTAGTCTCAAGTGAACTGCTACCATTGCCATGCATTTGGCGAACACCCTGTGGGCTATAGTGAGGTCAAAGGGCAGTTCTTTGAATTGGTAGTGATTTGCTCCCAGCTGAAAGAATAAATACCGTCTGGATTGTCTGTTAATTTTTATGTGATTGTACGCAACCTGAAGGTCTATCAAGTACATCCAGTGGTCCTTGCTCAAAAAGGGTAGAATGGGCTTAACTGTGATCATCTGAAACCTTCTGTGTCAAACTGATTTGTTCAAGATGCTGAGATCCAAAATTGTTCTCCGGTCCCGTTTTCTTTGGCACTAAAACGAATCTTGAGTAAGTTCTGGATTATATCTGGTCTTATGGGACTTCTTGGATTACTCTTCTTTTCTAGCAGCTTTTGTATTTCTAGTGCTGCAACTTTTCTCTGACTGGGTGGAACATCGGGAAAGTTTGCTTCAGAAGGTGATGGTAGGAAAAAGGGAATAATATAACCTCTGGATATGATCCTCTGCACCCACATATCTGTTGTGATGACCACCCAGGCTCTCTGATGCAGGGATAATTGACCCCTGAATGCCTCTAGATGGGGACAATCTGGCCTCTTTTCAGGAGTGCTGATAGGGTCTATCAGAGAAAGAATCTCTGGACCCCTGTCCCTGGGACAACTATCTCCACAAGGATCTTGGAAAGGACCCTGGGACTTTCTGAACAACATCTTTCGACCACCTCATTGATTCCTAGAAAAAGGATTTTTGAGGAGTCGAAAACAAACACCCATTACAGAGAGGGTCTTTTCTGTCCTTTTCACACCTGGAGAATATGTCTTTAACTTTAGGGACAAACAACAAACTGCTATCAAAGACTGCACTGATGAACAAGGACTTGAAGGGGAATCACACAAGTGCATCCAGGCATGCTTCTGGATGGAAATGGTTGACCCTGCCACCCTTGAGGCACCTTCAGCTGCATGAGAGATGAGCCTCATGGACGAATTAGAAACAGGCTGTAGGGTAGCCAACTGTGAGGCCACAGAAGTCTGAACCTTGGCAGTAGTAGTCCCAGAAAGGTATTTTGACAGTTCCTTTACCAAGTCTCTTTGTAGTATCGTAAAATGTGCCAGGTAGTTCAACAACCTATGGGCAAAAGTCAATGAAGCATAAACACACTTCCCAAATTTGTTCAATGCCTTAGACTCCCTGTTAGGGGGATGGACAGTGGAACTCTGCTCAGCACGTTAAAAATTAAAAAGAAAAAAGCACTCAGATAGCTGCTGCTCACCCACAAACTTCTTTAATAACACAGCACAGCACACCCAGTAAAAAATAACACTGAACACTGTTCTCGGTACGTTTTCGTCCAAGACTTCATCAGAATGTTTACAAACACAACTCCCTCCCATTTTATACAAAAAACACTTCACCAATAAAGCAATTAGGACAATAAATCAATTCATTAAGCTTTTTAACCTGCTTAACACAACCAAGAACTTGCTTGTGAATATAGTGCTTAAACTGCTTAAAATTACTATATAAATGTCCCTACATATTATTTCATTAAAAACTAATAATCCCTATTTATACACAGTCATAAACATTTAATAAAGATCTGCTCAGCAAGTTCCTTCTTGGTGGCCACCGCCAAGACCATAGCATCTACGGGCATCCCCTTGCTCCAATATTCCCCTCCTACAGGAGGTGCCAGAATCCGATCAGGTCTTTTGGGGATGGGTTCAGCTGTATCAGGCTCCTTCCACTCCTGCCTAGAGATCAAGTCAATGAGTTCAGTGGTAAGCAGAATAACCCAGGAGGTAGACAGGCCAGCCCCAAAAGCCTCGAGGAATACCTATTCCTCTGGTGAAGGGTTGTCAGAGGACCAGGCACCCCTCTGCTTAAGGATTTCCAGGATATCTCCAAAGGAGGTGTCATTGGGTGGTGATCTTGGGGACCCTTCTCCTACATCAAAATCAGTATCCTCTGTGATTGACTCTTGAGAAGAGTCTAACTGCATCCTCTTACACTTCCTATTCCTAGGAACTTCCTTATTGGGGTGCTCCAGAGAAGTATCGGAAGAAATCAAAATACCCTATTGGGTAACCTGGAGATTTTGGGCTGGCTGTTGCTGTGGTGTAGAATGAAGGGGCTTATGGCACAAAGACACACAGAATCCAGAGGGAAGATCAGAGGAGGTAGGATCTATCCGTCCTGCTGAAGCAGAGCTCACTATCTTCATTACCTCAAAGGCAGAATGCTCCAGGGAGAAAGAAGACAATGGAGCCAAGAAGCCAGGCTTCTGGGTCATTGGTTCCCCCTCTGCAGAAGGCAATCTACCCGAGGCAGAAGTCGGAGCCAAGTTATCCAATGCTGAGGCTCTAATGGGTAGAGACAGCTCAGAAAACTTTAGAGTTGACTCTAATGCCTCGGATCTGACAGGGAAGCATCAGCTCCAAAGACATCAGTGCCAGTGCACTCAGAGACAGTTTCAGATCCAAAAATAAGAATATCTTCAGATCTGAACCAAACAGACTGGGAAGGCTCGGATCCAGGGGCTCTGAAATGATCATCTGACATCTTGATCAGAGAAGGAGCTGAAACTGGTGGAGTAGTAGAAAGACAGACTTCTTGACCTGAAGGGGTAGGAGCCAGGAGAACTCCCATCTGTATTTGTGTCAAGAGGACTTTCCTTATCATTCTGTCCATATCAACTTTGTTCAAATGTCTGGAAGAATGCAAGTAAGCTAGGGATGGGGATTTAGAGTGTCAGCATTCCAAAAAGGGAGACGGTAGTCTGGAAGGTAACAGATCCAAACTTGGCGAGCATCTGGTTCAGGGTAAGAGTCTTGGATACAAAGTGCTTGGATACAAGGAGGGTTTTGTCAGATCCGATGCTCGTAGAATCTCAGTGGCCTTCTGATCCAATTTATGTTTTTTCTTTGGTGGCTTTGGGGATGATGGAGTGGAGGATCCTAAAAGTTTAGGAGACTTAGTAGAAGTCTCCTTTGATCTAGATTTGGGGGGCTGAGTGCCAGCAATAGCTTTGGAGAAAGAAGAAATCCTTTCAAAATAAGTTTATTTGTCCTATCCAGAATGGCACACAGATTACAGTTTTTGCAAATAGCAAAATCAACTTGAAGGCGGTCCAGATCCAAACGATACACACATAAAGTGTGAGTGTTGGCAATGGCAACTTGCGCCCGCACTTTTGGCACTTTTTAAAACATGAAAGGCCTTTTTCTGACATGCTGACACATTATAACAGAAAAAAAGAATAAAAAGAAGGAAACTCAACTTCTTTTTTTTTTTTATCAAGGAAGAAAAAGATAGAGAAAGGTACCAACAATGGTATCAAGAATTACACAGAAAGTGTAAAGAAAATAAGGAACAAATAATATCAACTATGATATGAAAGAACTACACATACTGTAATAAAAGGGAGGAATAACTAATAAAATAAATTGGAAAGGAAATTATAAAACGCTTATTGTTTTAATGAATCTCTTGAGAGCTCAAGATGACCACGTCTAATTGTGAAAAGTGGCAAACAAGATCTGGGGTATGTTAGGGGTTGGTGCATTATAAGTAAGGGAGGAGCTCAAGAGTTTTTTGGTGACCATGAGCTAAAGTAATGGCCAAGTCAGATCCGAGAGTCAGATCTGAACCCAACAGTTGAGGAAAGAATGAAAATTGACAACATCAGATCACATGTTAGATCAGGCCACTTCTCTCTATTGCTTCAAGCAGAGAATTTGGAACTACAACCTTTCTGGACATTCCACTTCTGCAACTGCTACTGAAATTGGAACTACAACTTTTTAGAACACACACACACACACACACACACACACACACACACACACACACACACACACACACACACACACACACAGCAATGCAAGTTAAACACACAATACATCAGGGTGCTTATTTTGATAACTACAACTTTTCAGGGCATTCCATCACGCTGCATAGGGATACCAACAACTCCAGTTATTGTACACACATCTGCATAATTAGACATTTCACTTCTGCTTTCCTTCAAACTAACTTTTTTGCACAGCAAGGTGTGTGTGCATGTCTGAGTGTAAAATGTCCTAGTTAGGAATGTCCTAGTTAATTAGCTTTCTCAGGTTCAAACCCTGTACCTAGGTTACAGGTGATAATAACCTTAATCTTCTACACCAACTACCAGATTGATCAGAGTTAATTAAAATGTGCAGAGATGGGTCATTTTTAATCTTTTATTGGTTTATTGGTTCATTTCACTTTTTAATGGAAAAAATCTTCAAAACTACATGTCTGAATTTGAATTTCAATGCAGTTTCAAGAAGTGTGAGCTTCAAGTGACGAGAAGTTTACTGTTGCTCATGCTAAATCCATCTTCAATGTGCAACTGTTTTGTTTAGGAAATGTCCATCAGTGTTTGTTATAAAATTTCAAAACAGTGTTAGTAGCACAACAGGAAGCACACTAGGCATCTCATCCAAAAGAGGACATACTCAGGACTGCAGCACCCCCACCCCCTTAAAATACAACACAGTATCAGCAATCCATCTACATGCTGTAGGAGTACAACTCACAGCCTTCTGCATCAAAACACAAGTATACTACTTGTTGTACTACTAACTGTTTTAAAATTTTATACCACAATAGTGATACCATTTGCTAAACAAAACAATTGCACATTGTAAACAGACTTGGCATGAGCAGGAGTAAACTTCTCTTCCCTTGAAGCTCACAATTCCTTGAAAATCTACTTCAAACTAAATTCTGTGAAAAATGCACATGAAACTTGGTTCCTTGAAAAATGCAACTTGGTAGTTGGGGGTCTGAGGATTCAGGCTCTTCTTTTCTGTAACTAAGGTACAGGGTTTGAGCCTAAGCAAATTACTACCCGCCTGCTAACCCTTAACTAGGACATTTCACACACACACACACACACACACACACACACACACACACACACACACACACACACACACACACACACACACACAGATACGCTCCCCCCTCCCTCTTACACACACGCACAAACACCATACCTCTCAATCTCTTAGAGCAAGAAATCTGGAAAAAGCTTGTCATAATGGGGGGACAAAGGTCCACAACTAGGTACACATTTTAAATATTGCTCTTATAAACTTAGAAAGTTGCCAGAATAACAGGATTTGTGTTAGAATGCATTTTCTGAAGGATATGAAGTCTGAAACTCAAATGCATGTCATTATTTAGTAACATTAATCCTTAGATCATCCCAGTGATTTGCCAAAAATAAAGACAATTGTATGACGAACAGGCAAAAGATATAAGGCACAAATCTAGATATTCTGTGAAAATCTGTACTGTTGAGAGGTGCGATACACACACATACACCCCCCCACACACCTCTCAACTTCTTAGAGCAAGAAAACTGGACAAAGCCACAAATAATGCTGAGACGAAGGCCCACAAATAGGGATACCTTTAAATATTGCTCTTACAAGCTTAGAAAGTTGATAGAACAACAGGTTTTGCATTAGTATGAATTTTCTGAAGGATATGAAGTCTAAAGCTCAAATGTCTGCCGGTATTTTCTGACTTCAATCCTCAATGATTTGTCAGTGATTTGCCAGAAAAACACAATTTTATGAGAAACAGACCAAAAATATGAGGCAAAAATCTGGAAATTCTGCGGAAATCTGAACAATTGAGAGGTATGATCTCCCCATCTTGAAAATAGTATATAAACATCTTCAATTATCTTTCAAAGTCTCCACAAACCTGGTATTTTTATAATAATATCATAACTTAATTGTTATATAAACATCTTATATCAAATGGAATATATTTCCAGTTCCTGAAAATTATAGCAATGAACACCAAGGCATTCCACCTTAACCACGTTCTCAATTAAGATAATGGGTACTCATGACTGTCTACTCCTAGAAGGCAAAAGGTGCAACTGTGTGAGGAGATTAGGCTTCTAGGAGGAGAGCAAACTGGTTCCTTAATTTCCCAAACATACAATAAAAGAATGGAATAGCAAGACCACAACATATGCACATGATCTGCAGGCTTGGTCCTAATCCTTAGTCCTAAATTAGTACTCACTGTTTGTTTCAATAAGTCAGGTATATCCTGATAAAAACATACAGTTTGGAAATGTATGACAAAAAATGGTGGGATATCAGAAACTCTCCCCATGAAGTTCTGATGCTTTCCTACTAGGCCTCTGAAATTTGTACTCCTGAGCAGTTGTCATACATGTGAGCAGATATAAAGTAATTTCACTACAATGTCACTATGTTTTTAATGAATACAGATTCAAATATTCATGGGCAATGACAGGAACAATGCAGAGTCCATGTAATCACATCTATGCAGGTAAAAGCTGCACTTTCTAAAACCAAAAACACAGCATCCATGGGGCCGGACAACATCATAGGCTGTGTTTTACATGAACTTCAGAATGAACTGGCTCCCCACCTAAGCACCATGTTCAAACATAGTCCCACATCAGGCTTTGTGTCCACTGAATGGCGCAGAGCAACAGTTATCTCACTTCACAAAGGGGGAGCCACCACTGATCCTGGGAACTATCGCCCTATTAGCCTGACGAGCCTGGTCTGCAAGGCCATGGAAGTATCATCATGGAACTCATAAACAAAGACATTGGTAACCTCTAAACTCTGGACCCCCCAGTTCGGGTTTGTGAAAGGCACATCATGCCTTCTGAACCTGATCAACTTCTTTGAGGCAGTCACCAAAGCCATAGTCGAGGGTAAGTGGTTCACACAGCCTATCTTGACCTCGCCAAGGCTTTCTAAACCATCCCCCATTCTGGAATTATAGCTAAACTCACTAAACTAGGTATAAATCCCTACATCACAAGATGGGTTGCCAACTGGCTCACTGACAGAACCCACATTGTAAAAGTTGCAGACTCCAAATCTGACTTCAAACCAGTGACAAGTGGAGTACAACAGGGTTCAGTCCTGGGACCTCTCCTGTTTGCTAAATACTTCACTGAAGTACAGGCTAACACAGAAGGCCTCTGGCTAATGCCGTTCACAGATGACTGCAAACTAGGAGCCATAGTCGAGTCCCCGAATGATGTGGGCATCCTACAGAAGGGCCTCACTGTGACAGGTGTCAGAGGCATGGACTCAAGCTCAATGCCAAAAAGTGCATTGTCATCCCCTTTGGTAAAAACTCAGTACTCGTGAACTACCACATAAACAGCAGTCTAATTAACGCCAAATGTGTGATAAGAGACCTTGGGTCCCAGATGGACAGAAGTCTCTCCTTTGATAATCACACTGCCACAGTAGTCAGGAAATCATTTTATGTGCTACACCTCATCACAAAAGGGTTCTCATCCAGGAAAAAAGAGGTCATTGTTCCCCTCTACTCGGCACTCATTAGACCCATTATAGAGTACAACGCCCCTTTTGGAATGTACCTCACAAGACACCTGCAGCAGCTGGAAAGGCCACAGAAGTAACTCACAAAGAGGAGTACTGGACTTAAACAGATGCCCTACACTGACAGTCTCAAAAAACTCCAGCTTTACTCTGTAGCATATCACCTACTACGACGAGATCTCTGCTTAACATATAAAGCTATGTTAAACCCAGAGCTGTTGGACATGCTACACCTTAAGAAATCCCAATCCCTATGAGTTACATGCTCTAGGGACCTAAACCTTGTCACCACAATAAGCAGGACATGCTGGAGGGATAGTTTCCTGTCTCAGAGACTTCCTATACTCTGGAACAAGCTACCCATCTATGTCAAGCAAAGTTCCTCATTAGCACTCTTCAAGAAAACTCTTGATGAATGGATGGGAAATAGGAAATACATCCCAGGGATCACTTCTGTGGCTCTGCTCAACAGGGACATGGGAAATTAACCTTCTTGGGTGGCGTAAGCCAGGGAACCTTGTTGGCTAGGCTTACTTAGACCCTTGGGCCAATAGCCTAGTACCTACCTATGAATGAATGCATCCACAGTGACAGATGAATCTGCACTGTCTGTGTGCCAATGAAAAGGCAGTTAAGTAACTCAGAATATCACTTTCACAGAGATACATTACAATAAATGAATCATCTCCTCTACAAGTGCATACAAAGTGCATAACTAGGTAGCTAAGCCCACAATTCTGTCTACACAGAGAAACATATTAATACAGCTTGCGGGCAGTAGCATGTAAGAATAACTACAGCACAGCAGGAATGTGTCAGTTAGGTACTGAGATCGCATAATATCTTAAATCTGAAACAGAAAGGCAGTCTGTGGGCTGATTACAGGTTACAGGAAGACTATGGGTAACATCCAAAAAAATATATTATCATTCTGTCTAAGGAAAATATAACTGCATCATTAAAAATAAATCTCAAATTAATAGCTGGAAGCAAAAGGGACTTCTCAACATTTGTAATACTTATAAGAGAGATAGTCTACATTAAAAAGAAAGATTTCACTTGAAAATAAAGTGTGCTGTTAGAAGTTAACAGGGAGATGAATAACAAATATAGGCACTCTCTGAGTCTCATCATGTGAAGCACTGAGAGCCATACCCTAGAAAAACAATAAACTCAAACTTATAGATAAAAAAAGACAAACTACATGCGACTGATCTGCTTTCAATATGATGAAATGATAATACTGTATGGGACAACATGTTCCAGAAAGTACAGTTGTGTACACTTACCATAAATGTAGATGTTCAAGTGTGTTCACTGTTGCAGTCCTTACAAAATGGGTTATCCGGCTTCCGGTAGCCCACAGTCGGCCAGAATACCAAAGTCCTTGGTATATGAAATCGGCTGCCTTTGGTTTAGGCCTGACTTCAGGATGTCAGGTACAAAGGAAGGCAGCCGACACCATTTCCTCAGTTTTTCCTGCCTTAACTGTCAGGAGCCCCACAAAAATAGGTTAGACCAGGAAAAGAAAAATCCAGTCTGTGCCCTAGGAAAAAAGGGGGATGGAAGGGGGGAAACCAGGACTGCAACAGTGAATACACTCGAACATCTACATTTATGGTAAGTGTACACAACTGTACTATGTTCATTGTGTTTCACTGTTGCAGTCCTTACAAAATGGGTTGATTCCCAAAGCCCAGGAAAAAAACAAAAGGGAGGAGGAACACCCACTGTTTAAGGGTTGGTAAGGATGCCCTGCAACACTGCAGTGGTGAAACCAGCCCTGGACTTAGAAAACAAGGGTAAATTGTAATGTTTAGTGAAAGTGTGGACATAAGTCTAGGTAGCTGCTTCCAGGATGTCCCTAGTAGGTACACCTCTTACAAAAGCTGCTGAGGTAGAGGCTGCCCTAGTAGAATGGGTCCTAATACTCTGAGGAGGAACCTTGCTATGCTGTAAGTAACGAAAGTGAAGACAATGAGCAACCATTTAGAAATGGTCTGTTTAGAAATAGCTTTGCCCTGAGCTCCAGGAGCAAACTGACCAACAACTGTTCTGACTTTCGAAAAGGTTTAGTCCTGTCCAGGTAAAATCTAAGCTGTCTATGCACATCCAGGGAATGCAGTAACCTTTCCCCTTTATTCTGAGGATTAGGAAAGAAGGTAGGCAGGTGGATAGACTGGTTAAGAGTCAGGCTAGAAACCACCTTAGGCATAAAGGAGGGATTAGTTTGAAGAGAAACCCGATCCACATGGAAGATGATAAAAGGCTCTAGGTGCCATTAAGGCCTGCAGCTCAGAAACACATAACACAAGCACTCAGGTCACTTCAAAGCAAGTACAAATATGACTCTGTCATTGTCCATGCTGGTGTGAATGACCTGAGACATACCTCCCTGGACTACATGAAAGGCTCTCCTCCTCATCATGTAGCCCAGGTCGGTGAACCCTGACCTTGAGAGACAGAGGAGCTCTCTGATCATGTAGCCCAGGTCGGTATGACCCTGACCTTGAGTAGCATCTTACCCTCACCAAGAATGATGCCACAGTATAAAGACAAAATGATCAATTTTAACAATTGGCTAAAGTATTGATGTCATTCAAAGGGGATCCAGTGTCTGTCAGCCTGGGATGACATGCTCGACAAGCCACTTTGCTTCACTAGGGACGGCTTGCACCTGTCACCCTGGGCTTTCTAATACTGGCTAATGCTCTTGCCACCTCCATATTGCCTTTTTTAGGCAAGGCTCAAAAGACAAACCCACTTCCATAGACAACACAAGGAAAAAGAAACTAAGGGTAATGCTGCTCAACGCCAGAAGTCTAAACCTCAAGCTGTACGCACTCAAGGCTCTCCTCAGTATGGACAATATCGATATCTGTGCAGTAAGAGAAACCTGGTTCAAGGTTCCCGAGAGCACCCCAGCACTACCAGGTTATACCTCATACCATGCTTTTCGGCCCCAAAACTCAGACCGAACCACAAAAGGAGGGGGAGTATCCATATTCAAAGATACCCACACCTCCAGGTTAGTGGCACTGCACGAAGCATCGGAGACCATCCATGAGCAACTAACAGTGGGCAAAACTGCCTCAGTTTGTAGCCTGCTACAGACCACCCTCCCAAACTCAGGAACCCCACTCGGCTTTCCTAAGAACACTGGAGAATATGAAGGTCTCTCCAAACACCATTATATCGGGTGACTTCAACTACCCAAACATAGACTGGGAGCACTACTCAAGTCCAAACACCCTCACCCAACGGTTCCTAGAATTTATAAACTCAAATGCTATGGAACAGCTGGTCACCACTCCTACAAGAGTGGACCTGATCGTCACCAACATGGGGACTCTATGTTCCATACCAGAGGTATACCCCTCATTGGTAAGATCTGACCATAAATTAATCTCACTGGACATCCATATCCCGTCCCCACCCCCAGCCAAGGAAACCGTGTTGAAGAACTTCTCAAAAGCAAACTTCACACTTCTCAAAACCGAGTTGGAATCCCTCAAAGCCCCCGGGCCAGTGGAAAATACGGCCCAAACTGCAGAATCCTTTACAAACGCATTCTATGGACACCTACAGGAATGCATGGATTGTGCTATCCCAAATAAAATCAAGACTCACTCCTCCAAAGGCAGGAGACATGTCTGGTGGACCCCAGCCATAAATAAGCTATACAACAGAAGGAGGAAGTTACTACATGATAGAGCAAAATCCCAAAAAGGGAAGGCATCTCTGATCAGTACTAGCAAGAAACTACGATCCCTCATAAAATCATCCAAGGTCAGCTTCGAAAGAAAAATTGCACAAGACGCTAAAGATAATCACAAGGCCTTCTTTAGTTATGCCAAGAACCTGTGTGGCAACTCCCAGATATGCTCTGAGTTAGTGCAAAATTCCAAAAAATACACTGAACCCACAGACATTGCCAACATCCTGGCAGACAGGTTCAGTGCAAACGTCTCCCCCCTTCTCCCGCAAAAGAGCAAATGTCTATCCCAACAGAGTGTAGCCTCCCTGACATCACAGATGCACAGGTGAGAGCTGCCCTCTCCAAAGGAAAAAAACACAGCATCAATGGGACCGGACAGTGTCCCGGGCTGCGTCTTACACGAGCTCCAAGAAGAACTGTTCAGTCTCAACCTTACTACAGGATATGTACTCAAGGAATGGCGTACAGCAACAGTGGTCCCACTCCACAAAGGTGGTGCCACAATGGACCCCAGAAACTATCGCCCTATAAGCCTGACTAGCCTGGTCTGCAAAGCTATGGAGCGAAGACATTGGGAACCTCCAAACACTGGATCCTACCCAATTTGGCTTTGTTAAGGGTAGATCTTGCCTCTTGAACCTGGTCGACTTCTTTGAAACAGTCACCAAGGCCATAGATGAAGGAAAGGTAGTCCACACAGCCTACCTGGACCTCGCAAAGGCCTTCGACACAATACCCCACTTGGGCATAATAAATAAGCTCACCAGCTTAAATATCAACCCCTATTGTCACAAGATGTGTTGCAAACTGGCTCAGGGATAGAACCCACATGGTCAGAATTGCAAGTGCCATGTCAGTTACCAGTGGCGTCCCACAAGGCTCAGTCCTGGGACCTCTCTTTTTTGGTATATATTTCTCTGAGGTACTGGGTGTCATAATCGACTCGTCGACTGACACAAGCATCCTCCAAAAGGGTCTCACAGAGATGGATAACTGGTGCCAGAGCCGTGGCCTAAAGCTAAATGCCAAAGAGTGCATAGTCATCCCCTTTGGGAAAAACAAAGTGCCCACAAATTACCACATAGCTGGTAATCCATTAAGTACGGAAGTAGCAATTAGGGATTTGGGGACCTAAGTAGATAGTAATCTCTCCTTTGACAATCACGTTGCCAAAGTGGTTAGAAAGACCTTCTATATAGCCCACCTAATCACGAAAGGGTTCACATCTAGATCAATAGAGATCATTGTGCCCCTCTACTCATCACTCATCAGGCCCATAATTGAATACAATGCCCCATTTGGGATGTACCTTACCTGACACCTGCAGCAACTGGAAAGACCCCAAAAGTACCTCACCAAGAGGATCAAGGGACTCAGATGCCCTACGCATTTAGGCTAAAGAAACTCCAGCTCTACTCAGTTGCTTACCGCCTACTCAGATGCTATCTGTGCCGGACATATAAAGCCATGTCTAACCCAGAATTAATGGACATGCTCCACCTCAGGAAATCCAAATCCCTTAGAGCTACACGCTCCAGGGACTTAAACCTCAGCACAGAAATAAATAGGACATGCTGGAGGGACAGATTCAGATCCCAGAGGCTCCCCTCACTCTGGAATAAAATCCCAATCCATGTTAGGCAGAGCCCCTCAATGACCCTCTTCAAGAGAAATCTTGACAAGTGGATGGGAGATTGTAGGTTTACCCCTGGGATCTCTTCTGTGTCCCTACTAGACAGAAGCACAGTAAACTAACCTTAAAAGGGCTATCTTCTGTGACCTACTATACAAAGGCACAGTCAACTAATCTAAAAGGGTTGCGAAAGCCAAACACACTCTGGCTAGGCTTATAAATGCCCTAGGGCAGATAGCCTAGTATCAACCTACGAACCTATGAACCTAAGAAACTCTTCTAGCTGAAGTAACAGCCAAGAGAAAGGCAGTTTTCAGGAGAGAAACTTCAGGTCTGCTGAGGCAGCTGGTTCAAAAGGAGGCACAGTAAGTTTCTCAAGTACAAAATTAAGATCTCAAGCAGGAGTAGGTGCCCTTCTGGGAGGCTTTAAATTGCTAGCTGCCCTGAGGAACTGTTTCATCAAGGGATGAGAGAAAATGGGATGCTCAAAGGAACAATGAGTAGAAATAGCTGAAGCATGAATCTTGATAGAAGAAAAGGAAAGTCCACCATTAAGTAAGCCTGCTAGATAGTCAAAAGGAAGATTATATTGAGAAGGGTCTTCCCCTCTAGTCTGCGTCCAAATGGAGAATCTTTTTCACTTATCTGCATAATATTTCCTAGTGCTAGGCCTCCTGGCCTCACGAAAGACCTCAACCACCTGTTGGGAAAGGTTTAAATTATGAGCCAAGCTGCCAAATGCAGAGTCTGAAAATGAGGATGCAGAATTTTTACCCTTCCTGAACCAAGAGATCTGGTATCAGGGGAAGATGCCAAGGATGAGACTGGGAGAGACTGTGAAGTAGTGAATACCAATGTTGTCTGGGCGAGTCTGGAGCTATGATGATGGCCCTTGGTTTTTCATCCCTAATCTTTAACAGCACTCTGGGAAGAAGAGGCAGAGGAGGGAGTGCATAGATCGAGAGCTGTGTCCAGGGGAAGGACAGAGCATCCACTTTCCAAGCTTTGCTGTATGATTCCTGGTGCAAAAGGTTGGAAGGAGGTGGTTGGTTGGAGATGAGAAGAGATCCACCTGGGGAGTGCCGCAATGCTGAATGATGCGATAGAAGATGGTCTTGTTTAGTTGCCACTCGTGAGGATCCAGGACCTGCCTGCTCAACTGGTCTGCCAAGGTGTTGAGCCTTTCTGGAAGAAACTGAGCTATCAGATGAATGCCCATGTAAGCTGCTATGGACCATAGTATCATGCTTTGACTGCACAGGGGGTAAGAGTGAGTCCCTCCCTGCTTGTTGATGTACCACATGATTGTGGTGGTCTGTCCTGACCAGAAGAGTACCAGGAGAGAGAAGATGCTTGAAAGACATCAAGGCCTGCTAGACTGCCATCAATTCCTTCAGATTTATGTGCAAATGAACCTGTTGTGAGTTCCAAGTCAATTGAATGCATCTGCCCTCTAGATGTGCTCCCCAAGCATAGTCCGAGGCATCTGTGATGAGAGTCTGGCTGTCAAGAGGTGGACAGAAAGGCAGGCCTTTGTTCTGTGCACAGGCCATCGCCCACCAAAGGAACTCCGTCTGCAGGCAGGGAATCAGAGGAAGTATCAAGTCTAAATCCTGAGTGTGTTGACACCAAAGGTTTTTGAGGTACCATTGTATTTTCCCCATATGCAGTCTGGGTTATGGAATCATCATAATACATGAAGCCATGAATCCCAGGGCTTGCAGGAATTGCCTTGCAGAGAGCTGGGTCATGCTTGCCAAATTTGTGAAGTAATTTGAAAGATCCATTTGTTTCTCTTGAGGGAGGAATACCATCTAGGCGACTGTGTTCAGGCTCATTCCCAGGAATACAATCTCTCTGGTGGGTACCAATTTTGACTTCTTTTCGTTGATGGTGTAGCCCAAAGAGGTGAGAAGGTTCTTTACAAAATCCAAATCCTTTAGAAGTTGCTCTGGAGAGTTTGCCTGAATAAGACAATCATCCAAATAAGGGTAATTTTTGTAAAAACTCTGGGAGCAGTAGATAAGCCAAAGGGCAGTGCTGAGAATTGGAAGTGCTTGTTCCCAGCCCTGAAGTGAAGGAACTGCCTGCAGCTTTCCCTTATTGGGATGTGTAGATAAGCTTCTTTGAGATTCAAAGTCACCAGCCAGGAATCCTTGGCCAGCATTGGCAGCAACCGCTGAAGAGTGAGCATTCTGAATTTGAGAATCACCAGAAAAGTGTTTAGAATGGACAAATCCAGAATAGGGTGCCAGGTGCCCCCTTTTTTGGGAACCAGGAAAAGTCTTGAGTAGAAACCCTGGCCTATCTGTAGTGCAGGAACTGGCTGTATTGCTCCAAGGTTTAGCAAAGAAGAAACTTGTTTTTCTGCCCTTTGATATGGGGGGATATCTGGATATCCTTGATGGACAGGGAAGGTGTGAAAGGAGAACTTGTAGCCTTGGAATTCTATTTTGAGCACCCATTTGTCGTCTGTGATGGTGAACCAGACAACTGCAAAAATGGCTAACCTTCCCCGCAAAGAAAACCCTGGGCCCGCAGAGGCAGGCAAGGGAAGGCCGGAGTCATTGGGAATGCTTGCTTTGGGAAGTTTGCTTAGAACTCCCCGATTTTGAAGAGGAAGCCTGCCAGTGCTTAGCCTTTTGAGGGGTGGAAGTCTGTCCCCTAGAAGACCTGTAACCCCTAGGCCTAGTGCGACCCTGTTTACTAGGATCAGGAAAAGTCCAATTCTTAGAAGGGTAATGTGTACTAAAACGAGGAGGCTGAACTTGCAGAAAGTCCTTAACAGTTTGCATAGATTTGGCCTTATCCTCCAACTTTTTCAACACCTCTTCTGATTTGCTACCGAAAAGATTGTCCTTGTGCAAAGGCACATCCAGTAATTTAGATTTGACAGGTTAAGAAAGAGGCTGTTCCCAGAGCCAAGTGTGTCTTCTAATGACAGAACCAGTGGCTGCTGCTCTGCAAGAAGCCTCCAAAGTGTCGAAACCACAATGTAGAGAATGTTTAGTGACAACAGTGGCAGAATTCACAAATCTTGCATGTCCTTACTCTCCACCAGGGAAGGAACACCAGCAATTTTAGCCTTAATAGCCTCCAAAGTATGCTGCTGACACTTAAGCATATGAAAAAGACAATTAACAGACCTAATAGCCAGGGTGGAAGAAGTATAAACCTTTTTACTCCATCTATCCAAGGCCCTAAATTCCCTGTCAGAAGGAACAGAATTTTTAGCAACCATGGCTTTATTTCTCAGGGCCCTAAAGGTGTTAATCTCCAGATCAGCAGTAGGATTCTTGAAAAGGAACTGATGAGAATCAGGAACTCTATAATACTGGTCAGGCTTTCTGTGAGCAGGAGGAACAGAATCAGGAGTCAAAGAATTCTCCATGAAAACATCATCAACAACTTCCAAAACCGGAGGGATAGCCAAAGGCTTATGCTGTGGCAAATCCAAGAATTCCCTAATCCGTTTCTTAGACTGAGGGTAGTCCTGACTTTCCCATTTGAAATGCTCCCTAAGAGTATTCAGAGTATCTCCAAAAGAAAAATCTTCAGGAGGGGAGGCAGAAGGGATGGAGTCTTCTGCATCAGAATCCTCAAAACCAGAAAAAAGTTGAGAGTTTCCCTCTTCATCAGCAGAGTTGCTGGAAACCTTAGAGTCTGAGGCAGACAAAACTTCTGGGGACAATTCCCTAGCCCACTTAGAAGGAGGTGGCTGAGAGCCCCTGATAAGGGTCAAGCTTGAACAAGATCCTAGCTCTACGGCATATGGTATGCGGGTTGAAAGAAGCACAGATAACACAATTAGGGACATTGTGCTCAAGGTCCAAACAAGTAATACAATAGGAGTGAAAATCACGGTGCAGAATCTGTTTTCCACAGGCAAGACAGTTATTAACTTTCTCTGACATTCGTTAAAGCAAGAAAAGCGGGTCCCCAATGGGGTACTTATCTGAGGATGTCTTCAACTAAGCAGTCGGAATACAAAAAGAAGGTACTCAGCCAACAGGCACTCATGCAAAATGCTTCTTCTTTGGGCTTTGTGGCAAGAAAGACTGAGGAAATGGCGTTGGCTGCCTTCCTTTGTACCTGACGTCCTGACATCAGGCCTAAACCGAAGGCAGATGACGTCATATACCAAGGACTTTGGTATTCTGGCCGACTGTGGGCTACCGGGAGCCAGATAACCCATTTTCTAAGGACTGCAACAGTGAAACACGATGAACATCATGAAATACTTAGTCAGAGCAGCCACTGAGAAAAAAAGTGCAGCTGGATAATTTTTCCAAAATAAATCACTATAGGCCTATTGAATAACTAATAGCAAAACTTGGAATGACAGTACTGCTAATGCTGAAACAAGTGGGGCACATCTGTGCACTTCCCAAATATGCCACACATTTTATCAGACTACATTAATTTACCCAAGGGACAGCCCCTAAACATTGTCTGATATATAGTGTCAGAAAAGGAAATAGCCTGTGAAAATGACAGTTCATTATTTACTGGCAGTAAAAAGGACTTTGGAGAAATAAACTGGAAAATATATATTGCACATTCATAAAATAAGAAACACTGACAGCATGTATGCATCTCATGCTACATCAGCATAAAACTGAACCTGCTGCAAACAACTGACAAATGTGACCACATACATAAAGAGTCAAATGCGAGTGCACTCGCTCGCACACACACACACACACACACACACACACACACACACACACACACACACACACACACACACACACACACCTTTCACTTGTCTGGCCCACTGCGTAGTCCAAATGTCTTCTGAAATTCAAATTCTGCATGTGCAGAAGACAATGACATAAACAATCAGTTGCACAGACCCAACAGGTGTTTGCAACCTATTTTCGTCTTCTGCATTTGTGCGACTGGACTTAATGGGTGTTCTTAAAGCAGAATGTCCTTTAAAAAACAACTTTTTTTTTAAATTAAAGGAAAAAAAGGTAGCTTCTGTTTTCCACACAGTCCAGAAGAATTCCAGACAGTTGGCAACCCTAATCTCCTCTAAATTATTCACATAATCTTTTTGTCTGAAACTATTTGAGGCCAGGATGAAGGGTTGAGAGAGAATCTGGATGAAGGAGAAAGAGAAGAAAGGGTGGGGAGGTAGGGATGGTCTATAATTCAGCTTATTCTTTCCTTTGCAGAAGGTTCACTCTTTTTTGGAAAGGCGCCCCTCTTGTTTGGTTTCAAAGAATTATCCTCTTGTGATTTCCTTTTGAAGCCCTGATTTTTGTTTGTTCTGCCTCTCGAAGGAAGATGGCTTGCTTGGGGAGAACTTGGGTACATGAAACATACTAAATGTCCCTCTCATGCATTAATTTGCCTCTATCATTCCACTGTTTGGGAATCTGTGTAACAGAGAGCCCAAACACCAATTCAGAACTTAAAGGGGCATTCAAATTTTTGGCTGTTAAATCATCAGAGGAGTTCTGATTATGTAAACAAGCATACCATTTTAATAAAACAGAAGCAGCTGCATTTTTGTAACTATATCTACACATTCAAGCACACCTCTTAAACCATGTTTTGAAACCTGAGTCAAATCAGAAACCCATTTCATTATTATAAGTCTTTTGCTCTGTGGGTAAGGATGTAGCAAAATCACCCAAACTGTACGCACACTGTAAATTAAATTACAACATACAGAGTTGATAATCTAACATTCTAAAGACTAGATACTAGAAAGAGACACCCTTTTGCCCTGAAGATCTAATCATTTTCCCTTATAATTAGGGGTCTCTGGATTAGATGAAACCAATAACTTTTTAATTGAGCAGGCAGCTAGGAAGACAACAAGGTCAGCAGTCAAATGAGAAAAGAGACCTGTCATACCCAAGCAGAACCCATGTTTTCTCTAAGCATTTTTAGGGACTGCTGGATTAGATACTGATGTCCTGTAGGCAGCTTTATAAACATTTTCCAAGGCTGGTAAGAGAGCAGGGATAGCATCTTGTCCTCTATAATGTCATATACCTTGCCTAGCTCTGGGGTAGTTCCCAACTGCTCCCATGCAAAAACATAATTAAATATCTCAATTGTCTGAGGAAAAGAGAACACTTATTTTGACCTATGCTTGTATTCACCTTCTGAAGAATCAGAGTGACTGGGCACAGTGTCATCTAGGAAACTGCCACTGTCCTCATCAGCTTCCTCATCATTCTCTGAAACAACAGAAATGTTTCTAGCTAAACTGGCGCTAGAGCAATGTATGAGAACACAACCACCAAAACTAGTTGTCTGTAGAACACTCTTAGCCAAGGAAACCACCTAGTTATAATCTAATTATCAGCTGTATAATGAAGACTGATTCTTTTTCTTATGAACTTCAATAAGAGAAAAAAATATCTGGAGAGGGTATTATGTCTGGTAAGGGGTCATTTAGCCCAAACTACTCCGGCACCTAAAGGGTATGGTTCTCCCATACATACCTGTGACAGATGCTGGAAAAACTCTAGATGATATGTCTAACCTCCATTACATAGTGTCCTGCAAAGCTATATTAGAGGGAGACGGGGCAAAAGGTAAGTGGTCTGTGGGCCAAGCAGTGGCCTTGACAGAATCACTAACTATAGGCTGAGGCATACTTTTGTTTTTTTTTCTTTTTAGGTGCAACCAGACTTGATGGGGGGGGGGGTTCCAGAGTTAGGATCCAGCAAGTGAGGGGAGAGAACACCAGCCAGAATAAAACACTGGAATTACTAGATAATGTACCATACTAAGCACTTTAAGCTTCTAGTAGTAAACATGTCTCCAAAGAATTAAACTCTACCAAACTGTGATATTATTACAAAACACAGCTTGAAATGTGTTGAAAACTCTTTTACAACTGACAGACATTAGTTAAAGAATTTACAGTACACAAGTTGCAACACAGAATCAAACAATGTGCCAAACCGGTGTTAAAAATTAGCTCCACACACTTTAACCAATTTAGCGGAATAATGTTTAGCAGTAATTTAAACTATATTTTCTTGTCAAAGAGAGAGAGAGTAAAATCTCCACAGTGCAGTCAAGTAACTTAATTCAAGGTAAAATTGGGAAGCAATGTTCAAAACACACAGTGCAGAGTAATACATATAGTAATTAATGTACGAATGCTGAAAAAATTCTAGTTCTGCAATATTTTCCTGTCAAAATATGAAAATAAAACAGTTTAACAATAGTTTACCTAGGCCTTTAGTGTATAATAGCACACATACACAATGCACTTCTCAAAGAAATACTGAACATTTCCTCAGAGATAATAGAAGCCAAATAAATACTACAAGAAGCAGAAATTTCCACAGGAATTACTGGAAATACTAACAGAAGTAATACATTGCAAACTGTATATATTTTTAAATAAACATAAACATGGAAAGAAAATAATAAATGAGAGGAAATTCCCAAATTAGGCTTATTTGAGCAATAATAATGAACATCAGAATCATTTGCTTAAAGGACCATTTGCTAAAAAAACAGGAAAAAAATGACAGCACCTCTGGCAATGTGCCATGCTCATAAACTGGTGAGCAGCAAAACAACTGGGTTCCCCAAGCAAAATGTGTTTTCTTTATGAAATTAATAGAACATTTTTATCATTGAATCCCTTGTAGTACTATGCTTGCAATAGTGTCAATCTAAAATACTAACAGAAGAATGTAAACTATTTTGAGCTGTGTTTAAGTATTCACAATATTGATCTAGGACGAGTAGAAGTCATCGCCCTAAGAGACACTGCGATTAAAGAAACAGCAACTAAGAAGAACAATCCTTGGTTGAAAGTATTAGCCCTCATTTAAACTTTCATCATAATTTTATAAATTAAATCATTGAATAATTAAAATTTTAAGCATAGCTTGTGATATTTATTTACCTTTTAATCTCAGGCATTTTGTGCATACTGTAAATAATTTGTTTTGTTTCTGTTTTTGAAAAACTGTACTATTATATCCAATTTGTAAATTGCTTTTACTTATTCAAACATATTTTGTAACTTTCATTTTCTTTTTTTAATGGAATAAGATAGTTAATAAAAAACAAGAATTCACAATATGCTATCATAATATACAATACAGTGCTGATCTTTAGGTGCTGTATCTGTAGAACCTTGTAAGTGAGACATGCTGACAGCTGCCACTTAAAAGTCGTATTGCACATGTAAATTCTGAGTGCTAGAATCAAGATGATATAGGGACTAATCAATAAATTAGGGATCATTACAGCACACAAAATGTGGCAAACTGCAGAACTCATATAAAACCCTATAACTCTACTAAGGAAATATAACATTTATTCAAACCTGACCAAAGGAAGAACAAGAGGAGAACAAAAATGCATTTTAAAAATAAAACTATTTCAACCTCCCTTTCCTAGCAGTAAAAAGACGATGCAAGGTTGCATGTAAAAAAAAAAATAGTAAATTCAGATCACAAGCATAAGCCGCATGACTACTTTTACTGTTTTATGTCACTCAGAAGGGAGGAGCTGAACAAAACTGCCACAGTGCTCTGAAGGATACAATGTTCCAAAAATAATTCATACTACAAGGCATAGGAATGATAAAGTAAGCATTTGTTCAGCCTAATGGAAATATGGGACAATCAATGCAGAAGGAAGAAGATAAATCTGGCTATGTCTAGAAATTGTTGTGATAATAGATTTTTAATATGTTTTACGTGACATTTCTATGGTATTTATCACATAAAAGAAATTATTTTCTTTACCTTTAGATTGTCTGGCAATTCAGACCGACCTGCATATCCAGGATTCATGGTAATAGCAACAAAACAATTAGGATTGAGGCGCAACTCTGTCCCTTCAAAGACAAAAACTTCAAGTTTCATCTGGATGGCTCTTTGAATGCAGAGAATCTGCTGAGCAATTACAGACAAAACTTCAAGCTCAATTCGGTTGAACTCATCAAAACAGGCCCAGGCACCAGAGGAAGCCAATCCTTTGAAAAACTACAAAAGAAAGAAGCAACATTATACACTTGAATAATGCATTTCCTCAGACAGCAGTACTGCAGCTTTTGTAGTCAGCTAGATAATGTTATATTTGACTTGGTGTGTACATCTATGGATATAAAGTACAGTTCGCAATACTGGATCAATAATATTTCTATAAAAATTCACTCATTCATTCACTTGTTTGTCTTTATTTACCTATTTACATTATCAGTAATTACCTTGCCCATAGCGAGATAATCCAGACCATCAGAGCAGTTGAAAACAACACATTGTACTGCCAGGGCCTTGGCTAAATCTTTAGTAGTCTCTGTTTTGCCTGTACCTGCTGGACCTTCTGGAGCACCTCCTAAGTTCAAATAAAAAGCTCCAATCTACAGAATGGAAATTAAAATCAAGTCAGTAAAATTTTCTATTATACAATCTGAAATGATGTAAAGCACAGCAAACTGAATACCAAAGTTCATTGAACACCATGACTGTTTTGACAACAGAATAAAAACTGAAGAACAGATAAGAACAGCAAATTATTTCACAATGGAGACAGCAACATGGGGTTTGACTTTACCCACTTTAACCATTTAAAAGGCATTTTAACCCTTCATCTGGAATTCTTCACTTATCATGCTTTTGCTCATTCCAATTCAGGATCTTTCACTAGAGGTTTTACACTGCTGTTGAGGCTTTCAGTATTACTATTCTCAGTCTTCAGAACTCAACATCTTACCACATATCTGCTTACTACAGTCAGTTCTCCTTCACACAGCTTTAAAAGCCTTTCACTAACACATGTATGTTACCTGTTATGAACTTCCTTCATAACACCAGCCACAGTAGAACAACTTTTAAAGCTATAATACTTTATTACACATTGTTATGATTATAAAATGTTTAGTGTTATATTTCAACTACTTTTACATATTTTATTTGATTTTGGGTCATGGCTAAAAATGGTTCAGTACAGATCAGTTCATCTACCTGGGTGCTGAAAGAATACATTTATATATGTTACTTCTACATCAACTGATCACCACCTTACTGGTGAACTACATTTAATAAAAATTCAATCACCTAGCCAGAGCTAGAAGAACAAAATCGGCAGTGAAGACCTTTTAAAAAATCTGGTGGAGGCTTCCATTTAGTATGAATTCAACTCCCTCCAAAAGCACTTCAACTCTATTTTAAGTGAGGATGGGGACAAGGAGTCTGAATGGGATATGACTCAGACATCAGTAATAAGAAGTTATGTACCTACCATAACGTTCCATGTTAGTTGTCTTCATCTTGCCTTCTTTCTTGCTGTTTGGGATCAGAGCCAATCCTCGGCTCCGACTCAGCCATCTTCAATAGCTCGAGAGCTGTTTACTGGCTCGAGCTACCCCTTATCCCATGATGCCTAGCGACAGCTACCCAGATCTCGTTTGAAATAGCTAATCCCAGACATAATATGGGAGAAACCAGTTATCAAAAAACTGATTGTTCCATGCATCCCAATATCTAGAATAGGTTAGACCACCTAGGTGGAAGAATAACAATAAAGCAATACTCAGCCAGTGAAAAAAGACTCCTCTTGATCCACTAGGACGAGGGACAGAGGGAGGGATGCAAGAAAGAAGGCGAGATGAAGACAACTAAAATGGAACGTTATGGTAGGTACATAACTTCTTACATGTTAAGTTGTCTGTCTCGCCTTCATTCTTGCTGTTTGGAACAGCGTCCCTAGCACCTAACATCCTGGGTGGCTCAGTAGAACAGACTCTTCAGAACAGTAGAACCAAAGTCAGCTCTGCTCCGGGAGACCATATCCACCTTGTAATGAGAAATAAAGGTATGAGGGTTTGCCCACGTTGCAGCTGCACAGATGGAATCCATGGGCAACATAGACTGAAAGGCTACAGAGGTGGCTAACGCCCTAGTAGAATGACCTTTCGGTTTAATTGGTAACTCTTTGTTCCTTAACTGATAAATAAAAGTAATAGTGTGGGACAACCATCTGGATAAGGTCATCTTGGAAACTGGGAGACCTTGTTTAAGGCATAAGAAAGGAATAATTGGTCTGACTTCCTTATTTCTTTAGTTCTGTGCAGGTAAAAAAACGTAATTGTCTATGAACGTCCATTTGGTGGAGTTTGTACTCTGCCTTGTTGCTATGATTTGGGAAGAACACAGGGAGATCTATAGATTGGTTTAAATTATTTTCTGAGCAGACTTTAGGAAGAAATGAAGGATTAGTCCTCAGAGCAACTCTGTCCTTGTGAAACACCAGGTAGGGAGGACGAACACATAGTGCCTGAAGTTCTGAGACACGCCTAGCTGAAGTGATAGCTACCAGAAAGAGTGTTTTCCAAGACAGAAACTTGATGGAGCAGGAAGCTGCTGGTTCAAAAGGGGTCAGAATTAAGGAAGTTAGGACTAAATTAAGGTCCCAAGGAGGAGGGGGATCTCTCACTGGAGGTCTAAGAAGAGATGTCCCTCTCAAAAAAGCTTTAGAGAGCTTATCAGACATAATGTTAGAATTTGACAAACCAATATGAAAATTAGAAATGGCTGCTAATTGTACCCTAATCGTAGTAGAAGTGGCCCCGGAGTGAAACAGTTGTGCTAGGAATTCCAGAATTTCGTGGACTGGGGCTGAGAAGGGATCCACATTCCTAGACTCTGCCCAACAAGAAAAGCATTTCCATTTGCTAGCATAAGTTTCTCATTGTAGACTTATGAGAGGAGACGATAATCTCACGGACTGCTGGGGAAATGCTAGGAAGCCTGGCTAAGGTTGGAAGTGAAGCAACCAAGCTGTGAGCTGGAGAGTTTGGAGGGACTGATGCAACCCGCCTGATTGATGAACCAGGAGGTCTGGAATTGGGTCCAGTATCCAGGGCTGATCGAGAAGTTAATGGTGCAGGAACAGGAATCATAACTGTCGAGGCCAGTAGGGGGCAATGAGGATCATTTTGCAACCCAATGATTTTGCTTTCTGTATGAGTTTCGGTATCAGGGGAAATGGAGGAAAGGCATAAAGAAGTCCCTGAGGCCAATCGTGGACTACAGCGTCTCTGGGTATGTGACCTGGAAGCGGAAGAAGGGAGAAGTAGTTGCTGCATTTGCTGTTGAAGGGGGGTGGCAAAAAGATCGCAGCAAGGCTGTCCCCATTTGTGGAAAATAAGATCCTCAACTTCCTGATTCAGAGACCACTCGTGAGGCATGAGGATAGCTCTGCTGAGCCTGTCCGCTATGATGTAGGATCTCCCAGGGATGTGCATCGCAATCAGAAAACGTTGGGAGAAAATTGCCCACTGCCAAAGTCTGAGTGATTCTTGACACAGAGGGTAGGATCTGGTTCTGCCCTGCTTGTTGATGTACCACACCACTGACATGTTGTCTGTTTAAATAGCAATGGTCCTGGAAGGAAGAGAGTCTTGAAGAGCTTGCAACGCTAGGAGCACGGCTCTCATTTCTAGGACATTTATGTGCAGATGGTACTCATGAGCTTGCCAAGTGCCTTGGACTGTCCTGCCCAGATAATGCCCCCCCACCCTATGAGGGAGGCATCTGTCATCATAAGGGGGTTGTATGAAAGGTCTGCCCTGAGTAACTAGTGGGGAAACCATCCACCAAGAAAGGTGTCTTTTGCATGCGTCCGTGATCAGGATCATGTGAGACATGGGTAGCTCTTGGAAAGACCACTGCGTGAAAAGAAGCCATTGAAGAATTCTCATGTGGAAGCTCGCTAGTGGAATTAGAAGAATGGCAGCTGCCATGGAGCCTAGAGTTTGAAGGACATACCTGACTTGGATCCTTTTGCTCTGCATTAGAATTTGCACTTGTTGACGAATTGTGGACACTCTTTCTAGTGGTAACCTTGCGAACATATCCCTTGTGTTTAAGTCTGCTCCTATGCAAGTGATAGATTGACAGGGCAACAAGGCAGATTTTTCAAAATTTATTGTAATGCCTAGCTGGGTGCAGAATGTGATTGTATAATCCCGCGCTTGTAGGAGTTGATGCCTGGTGGTAGCAGTGAAAAGCCAGTCATCTAGATATGGAAACACCTGGAATCCTTAATGTCTCAGGTGAGCCGTGACCACTGCCATATATTTGGTGAACACCCTGGGGGCTGTGGTGAGACCAAAGGGCAGAGCTCTGAACTGTTAATGACTGGCCCCCACCCGGAAGTGAAGAAATCTCCTGGAGCACTTGTCCATCTTGATATGGTAGTATGCATCCTTAAGATCTATCCAGCACATCCAATTGTTCTGACCCAGAAAGGGTAGAATGGACTGTAGCGTGACCATCTGAAACTTTGTTCTTTGTACAGACCTGTTTAGTCTGCTGAGATTCAGAATCTGTCTCCAGTCCCCTGTCTTTTTTGGTACCAAAAAGAACCTTGAGTAAGTTCCGGATCCATGCTGGTCAGCAGGGACTTCCTGGATGGCTCTTTTTTCTAGCAGTTTTGAAACTTCTATTACTGCTTGCTCCTTCAGATTGGGTGAAACATCTGGAAGGATTTTCTTTGACAGTAAGGGGGGTTGATGGAAGGGAATTTTGTAACCTCCAGATATAATGGACCATATCCATCTGTCTTTTGTTAAATTTTGCCAGGCTATTGGGTACAGTGAAAGTCTTCCCCCGACTGCCTCCAGAGGTGAGCAGCCGGGCAACCCTTCAGGGATGCTGGAAGTGCTTATCAGAGAAATATACTCTGTCGCCCTGGTTCTGCGGACCTCCTCTGCCATGAGGGCGGCATCTATTATTATTGTTTCCCCCTCTGCCTCTGGAGGAAAAATCACTACGTGTGTCAGGCAAGGCTCCCTGAGATTTATGGAACCACATCTTCCCACTCTTCTGACCCTTGGGGTAAGGTCTAGAGGGAGTGGAAAAATGGACTCCCATGGCAGACAGTCTTGCCTTCTTGCTCACACCTAGTCAACGTGTCTTTCACCTGTGGCCCAAAGAGAAAGGAGACATCAAAGTGTTGAAGGGCACTCTAAAGGGTTTCCTCAAAGTTACACAGCCACACCTACGCATGCCTAAGGGCTACACTAGTGCCCGCAGCTCTACTCGCTCCATCGGCTGCATAGGAAATGAGCCTCATGGAGGAGTTAACTACAGAATTAAGCATCGTTAGCTGGGAAGCTACTTTGGCTTGTGCTCCCTCAGCTGTAGGATCTTGAAGGCTATCTCCAAGCTCTTTAAGGAGATCCCTTTGAAGTAGAGTAAAATGACAGATAGTTCAGTGACCTCATGGAGAAGGTCGGTAAAGCAAACATTCACTTCCCGTACCTGTCCATCGTCCTACACTCCTTGTTAGGAGGATGAACTGATGAAGAGGTCTCCGCTAACTCTTTTTTGGTGGCTGCTGCTACCACCATGGCATCAACGGGCACACCTTTAGAAACGAATTGCTTATCCTGGGGAGCTGTAATAAATTTACCAGGTCTCCTCGGAGTTGGTTCCACTGTGTCCGGAGCTGACCAAGCCTTTCGAGCCGCTACTGACATAAGTGGGTCGAAAGGCGGAGAAACCCAGGAGGTGGAAGGTCAGGAACCAGAAGCATCCAGGAATACAGACTCATCCTCAGTAGGGGCTAGGGGATTCCAGTTCCCCCTCTGCCTAAGCATTTCCAGGATGTCAGAGAAGGAAACATCTTCAGAGTGGGATCTCGGGGACCCTTTCAATTCATCTAAGTCTGTATCAGAAGTGACAGACTCAGGGGAGTCAATGTGATTCCTCTTGTACTTTTTCCGAGGGGGCTCCTTTGAGTGATCAGGGGAGGCCTTGGAAGAAGAGGAAACACCCAGTGGGGTGTCCTGGAGCATCTGTTCCCTACGCTTGGGGTCTGGAGTAGGAGCAGAGGTTAGCACAGTCACTATGGGGGATGGAGCCGGTGGGGCTGGTAGTGGAGCTGAATCAGGGGACAGCACACTCTGCATGACCTCAAAGGCATCCCTGCCATGAGGCAGAGAAGGCTCTGGTTCCGAAGAAATAGGAATCCTTCTCCACGCCGAGAGGGGGACGGCTCCGAGGCCGATGTTGGAGCCGAGCTCACCTGCGCCAATGCTTCGAGAGGGAGAACGGGGTTGGACAAGGGTCCAATGCCACTCGTCTCCTCGGAGCCGACGAGGGAACCCCGGTGCCCAGATCCCTTGATGGAAGGTACCATCGAGGTAATCGGAGCCGACGTTGGAACCAAAGGAGATATTGTTATCGGAGCCAATGGTTCCACTACCCGAACGCCAATGAATTCCAGCTCCGAACTAATTGGAGTCGGAGAAGGAACATCAAGTGAAGTGGACGGAGCCGATACCTGTTGAGGAGGGCTGGACAATAATTTAGCTAGTGCTTGCGACTTTAGCAACCTACTGACTACTCTCTCCACATTGTGATCCAACAGCTTAGAGGATCGAGAGGAGTGAGAGGAACGGTGGCTATGCTCACTTTGAAATAATGGAGACAGAGGAGCCGAATGCACCGACTTTAAGGAAGGGGACCTCAGCCTCTTGTGGCTCCGCAATGGCTCCGAAGCATCCGATGGAGCCGATGGGGAGGTTGTCTTGTCGGTGCCAGCCGGAACCGACTTAGAAGCTAAATCCTGCACAGGAGTCAGCTCCGAGGGTGGAGCCGATGGCTTAGTGGATTTTGGGGATTTCACTGGCTGTGAACTCTTTGCCGGTGAATCCAGGGGTTTTAACAGACCGCTAAGAATCAGTTTGTTCTTACACTCCTGCAGGACTCTTGGACTAAAAGCATGGCAAATAGAACAAGAGTCCTGCAGGTGAACAGTGCCCAAACAGTAGATGCAACTAGTGTGTCCATCTGTCAGAGACATTTTCTGACAGCATGAGTCACACTTCTTGAATCCAGAAACCTTAGCTTCCTTAGACATGACTGTACCAAAAAAGAAAGACTAAGTAAGTAAATACAGACAAATAACAGTACTGCACTAGACAAAATACACCAGTACTATCTAAACTATGAAGGAAATCTAAGATTTAATAATTAAATGTTTTTTTTTGTTTTTTTTTTTAAGGGAAAAAAGGAGAGCCTCTAAGTTAAACGGCTAACCTAGGGATGGGGGAGGGGTGGGGAGAACTCTCTAACTTAAACGAGTTCTATCAAAAAGGGAGATGCACTATAGAAAATATAACTACAACACGTATAATATCTCTAAGTAAAAAAAGATACTAGAAGATTTTAAAATCTAAAGGAAGTTTACACAAAAAGTTAAATATACGAGCCTGAGCCAGAAAAACGACACCCTCACAGCTGAAGCGGCAAATGAGATCTGGGTAGCTGTCGCTAGGCATCATGGGATAAGGGGTAGCCTCGAGCCAGTAAATAGCTCTTGAGCTATTGAAGATGGCCAAGTTGGAACCGAGGATTGGCTCCGATCCCAAACAGCAAGAATGAAGGCGAGATAGACAACTTAACATCCGAGGTTACAGCTATGAACTTTTTTATATGTTTTACTCACGTATCTCAAATATATCAAGATTCCCCTCCACTCAATCTATTATGGCTATTTATTCAGCCAGACAGCAAGAGCCCCACTGCTTATTTATTTCTCCTGGGGCAACAGTGTACAGTGGCACCATTATCTGTTGATGGCAGGAATTTTATTTTGTTAAGCTCTAATATCTTAGTGCATGGCTAGTAACCCACTCCCAAGGGTTCAGTGTGCAGAAGGCATCTGCAAGTGGTGGAACTTCTTACTACAGGCCTTCCTCCCTTGAAGACAGCTCTTCCTCATGTGCTTTCTGGTCTGTACCAGAGATTCCACATGGCGACCATGTACTCTGGACAGGCACCTCCACACTCTCTCCCCCCAAAAGAGGCAAGACAGCTAAGCTGCATCATTACTCCCTTCCCCACTGCAGTTACAATAGTTGTCCAAGCCATTAATGGAACCTGGTTCACCTGGGTTGTAATAAGAGCTTTATCTGTCTCTGCCAATGGAGTTCCTACCAGTAATAAGCCAAAGGTGGGGGGGTTGGGTCAGTACTTTCACAATGGTAACTTGTAGATTCAGTGGTTGACACTTGGGGTGAGGGTGCTGCCAAGATCAAGAGGATGATCTTCCAGGCAATGGTCATGGATGGCTCTCCTAACTGAGCTGAGAGCTACTAGCATAGAAAGCAGGACATACAAACAGCAGCAGTTACTAAATTGTAAACTTAAGCATGGGAGCAGTTTGGAAAGGTCATAAACATTTCCCTTTAATCCTAGAGATAACGATAACAATTGATCACAAGTTTTAAGCAATATAGTAAAAGGAAGGTCCCCCAAAGGGGTACTTATCTACCTAGAAGCTGACAGATGTGCTGGTCACAGAAAAAGTACAGTTGTGTAAATAAACATGCCATAAGAGTAGATGTTTGAATGATCACTGCTGCAGCAGCCTTAGCTATATGGGTTATGGGTTACATCCTGCACAAGATATAACAGATGGCCAGTTTCCAGAGATTCAGGTCTCCTTTCATTAACCAAGACCACTGACAGCTTGAGCAGGGTGATAGAAAATCAATGGGTTGGGCAGCAAGCCCTTGAAATCTTTCATGGCAACTGAAAGTTGGAAATTACACTTCTGAAAAAGGATAATTCTAGGTAAACCAAAAATCAGTGTACGCACCCTGGCAACAAAAATACAGAAAAAAAGGGGATGGAGGGATGGGGCAGCTACTACAGCAATAATCTTTCAAACATCTATTGTTATGGTAAGTTTACTAACACAACTGTATTATGTTTATCATGTGATCACTGCTGCAGTAGCTTTAGCTACATTGGTAGACTACCATAGCTTATAATGAATGGGAGAATGAAGGGTAATTTCCAAAAACCCCTGAAGAATGGTTCTAGCAAAGTCTGCTCTAGACTTGATTTGTGCTGCTTTGTAAATGTATGCACAGAGGACCAAGTTGCTGCTTCTACGGTCCATGAACCCAAGGCCTTAACCCTGCCTAGAATTCATTTGCTGTGGTGGGTACAACTAAAGCACCATAGCATATGGCAACCATTTAGAGACAGTCTGCTTTGACAGAGGTCATCTTTTTTTCTTACCTTCATAAGAAGTGAATAACTCAGAGTAGCTGAAGGTTTTAGTTCTGTCAGGATAATATCTGAGTTGTTTGTGGACTTCCAGAGTATGAAGAGTCCTTTCTCCCTCATTTTTAGGTTCTGGAAAGAAGACAGGGAGATTGATATTTTGGTTTAAAGTAAACTCAAATAGCACTTTTGGAATGAAAGAAGGATTAGTTCTTAAGAAAACTCTATCTGTATGGAAAACTGTAGTCAAAACAGCCAATTTGTAGCTTATTAATTTCCCCTATTCAAATAAGATAGACTACTTGCCTTACTTTCATATTTGGAATACATCCTCCTCCCTGTCTCCCTTTTCTACAGTATCTTGCAGCTGCTACACTACATATGTAACCACATATGTAAATCTCCGTTTAGTCTTCCTTGGCTTCTGTACTGCTCCCTGTAATTATCTTATTCCCCGTCTCAGCTTCTATTTTCACTGTTAATGCAGTTGTTTCCTATCTCTGGAAACCTTGTTACCTTATGTCATAGACAAAGCTTACGGACTGTTTTTTCTCACTGCTTACTGATTGCATTTTCTCAACACTGTTGCATTGTTGATTCAGTGGCTGAACTCCACTTGGGCTCACTCCACTCCCCTTCCCTACCCCAAATTCCCACCTACTGCCTCCTACGCTACATTGAAACTATCATAACTCCATCCCTACACTTCTTCGAACCTATCTCCGCATCCCATCAGAACATAACCCAATCGCCATTGCCCTACAATTAGCATCTTTGGCTCATTCACTTAAAGTGCTGCAATGAAGCATGTTCTTTTAGATGTTACACTGTCGTAAATATAACTACTCGTCCTAGTAACATTTTACAGTGCAAACTAATATCTTCAGTAAAATTTAACTTACATGTAATACAAAATGACTCTGTCTTAAACCCTGCTAGTGGGACTCCCCAGCTTATTAGCACTCTTTACCAACTACCATATCTCTCCGCTACATATAAGTAACACTCCTACAAGCCCACACTTACTACACCAACATTTACCATGTCTAGCAATCACCACAGCACCCTCTCTCCACCAAACCTTTTTTGACTTTGTCCAATAAAACTAAAACACAAATGGATTTGGCTACATACATACATTCCTTGATAAAATTTTCAAAAAACAATGGAGACATTCAACCAATGCCCAGCACCACACAACAGCAAAAAACCCACACTAACAGCACTGTATTAAATCACCATTCTGTTTTATAACTGCCATCCCCATTTCCAGCCTTCCCCTCCTAAATATCAATCATAGAAACATATGCAACAAAATCCAAGACATACATCCATACTTGTAATGCCACATATTCTTCAGATATAGTCATGGCTACAGAAAGCTGGCTAAAAAACACATAAATGACAATAAAATAACCCCATCTGGTTTCAGTATAATTAGGCTTGATAAGACCAATTAGTGGACAGATGGACTTGCCATCATCTACAAGAATTCCCTAAACATAACAATATTTGCACAGGAGACTCCACAATTTAATGACATAGAAAGTACAGTTGTATAAGTAAATTTACTATAAAAAGAAGTTATGTCCTTACCATAACGTTCCATGTGGAGTGTTCATCTCGCCTTGGTTATTACACATGGGTTCGGAGCCGATCCTCGGCTCCGTGCCGGCCGACTGCAAGCTCTGCATCGAGAAGAAGCTCGAGGACATCTAATACCCACAATCCCCCTCTGCCTTTACCTCAGATCTAGTTTGCAAGCAAACCAGACATAAAGCACGCACACCTGCCAACTATATACATAAAAGTACATATATACAAACATACCAAGAGTATGATAGTAACACTAATACTGCAACAGCAGAAGGAGAAAACTCCAGACCAGGCACCAAATCGAACGTTCTTCCTAAGGGTGGGAAGGGTGGGAGTGTAATAACCAAGGCAAGATGAACACTCCACATGGAACGTTATGGTAAGGACATAACTTCTTTATGTGAGAGTGTTCAATCTCGCCTTTGTTCTTACACATGGGTAGCGTCCCTAGCTCCATGATCCTGAGGAACTCAAGGGAGAACATTCTTGAGCACAGTGGAACCAAAGGTTGCCCTATCCCTAGAAACCCTGTCCACTTTGTAATGAGAGATAAATGTATGTGGTTTAGCCCAAGTAGCAGCCGCACAAATAGTGTCTAAAGGTAAGCGAGCTGCGTGAGCCAAAGATGTAGACACTGATCTGGTAGAATGTCCTCTGGGTTTTGCTGATAATGTTTGGTCAGAGGCTTCATAAACATATGTGATACAGTCAGTTAGCCATTTAGAAAGAGTTCGTTTCGTAACTGCAAGACCTTTTCTGCTGTCAGCAAAAGCTACAAATAGTTGATCAGATTTCCTGTGATCTTTTGTTCTATCCAAATAAAATCTGAGTTGTCTATGGACGTCCAGTTTGTGCAACATATACTCCAATTTATTAGAGTGTTTTTTAAAGATGGTGGGTAATTCAATGGACTGATTAATATTACTAGAAGAACAAACTTTGGGAAGAAAGGATGGATTAGTGCGTAGGGATACTCTGTCAGAATGAAATATTAAATAAGGATGTTTGACCGAAAGGGCCTGAAGCTCAGACACTTGTCTAGCAGATGTAATGGCCACTAGAAATAATGTTTTCCATGACAAAAATTTCAATGTGCAACTTGAAGCTGGTTCAAAGGGTGGCAACATCAATTTAGAGAGCAACAAGTTTAAATTCCACGGTGATGTCGGACTTCTGACTGGTGGTCTGATATGAAAAGAACCTTTTAAAAAGGCTTTACAAAGTCTGTGAGCCATAATAGGCACTTCACATTCTTCTACATGATAGTTAGAAATGGCAGCTAACTGTACTCTTAAAGTAGCCGGGGAAGCTCCTTCATGAAATAATTCAGTCAAGAACTCTAAGACCTTGTTTAACGGAACTGTAACAGGGTCCAAATGATGTGACTCCGCCCAGAAGACAAAACGTTTCCACTTACTGGTGTAAGTCTTTGTAGTGGAAACTTTATGAGAAGCTACTAAAATATCTTGAACCGATGTAAGGGGAACTGACCTGGCTAAAGGGAAGCGGAGCAGCCAAGCTGCTAGATGGAGAGATTCTAGAGATGGGTGAGGAACTCCTGACGACTGAGTCAGTAGATCTGGCTCTGGGTCCAGCATCCAAGGTCCCCGAATGCGGTGATGCAATAGAAAGGGGAACCAAATTTGACGAGGCCAGAACGGGGCAATGAGAATAATAGTCCTCTGAAGGTTGTTGGCTTTCTGTAGAAACTTTGCAATCAGGGGAAATGGAGGAAAAGCATATAGGAGACCCGGGGGCCAATCGTGCACCAGCATGTCCCTGGGGACTTCCCCTGGAGGGGGTAATAGGGCAAAGTAGCTCCTGCATTTGGCGTTCATTGGAGACGCAAACAGATCGCAGGTAGGCTGGCCCCAATTGCGAAAAATCCTTCTCGCAACTGACTATTTGAGGGACCACTCGTGAGGCAATAGTATTGCCCTGCTCAGCCTGTCGGCTATGACGTTGGATGACCCCGGGATGTGCATTGCGATCAGAAAGCGACCGGTGGACTCTGCCCATTGCCAAATTCTCATGGCCTCTCTGCATAGTTGGTAAGACCTGGTTCCCCCTTGCTTGTTTATGTACCAGACTACGGACATGTTGTCTGTCTGAACTGCAATGGTCCCTGGAGGAAGAAGGGGAGCAAAGTGTTGCAACGCCAAAACACTGCCCTCAACTCCAGAACATTGATGTGCAGATTGTACTCCAGATTGGTCCATTCGCCTTGGACTGTCTGTCCCTGAAAGCTGCCCCCACCCTATCAGGGAAGCGTCCGTGGTTATCGCCGCTGATGCGGGTAGCACAAATGGTCTTCCGCTGGATAGGTTGCAAGTCTGTAACCACCATATTAGGTGTGATTTGCATGTTTTCATTATCAAAATTTCGTGAGTCAGTGGAAGTTGTTGGAATGACCATTGTGCAAACAGAAGCCATTGTAGCACTCTCATGTGCAGTCTTCCCAATGGTATCGCAATGAGGGAAGCTGCCATGAGACCCAAAACTTTCAGAACAATTTTGCTGGGGACTTTCTGGACGACAGTAGAAGGGAAATGTTGAATTGAAGTGCTACTATTCTTTCTGTAGGAAGTTTTAGAACTAACTGACGTGCGATCTAATTCCGCTCCTATGAATAAGATATGCTGTGATGGCTGTAGCAACGATTTTTCAAATTTACTGAAATGCCAAGGTGTGTACAAAGTTGTAGGGTGTAATCCCTGGCTTGTATCAGTTGACGCCTGGTGGTGGCAGACAGGAGCCAGTCGTCCAGATACGGAAACACCTGGAATCCTAGGCGCCTCAGATGAGACGCTACCACTGCCATGCATTTGGTGAAGACCCTGGGGCTGTAGTCAGACCAAAGGGCAGGGCTCGAAACTGATAGTGACTGGCTCCCAGCCGGAAGCGCAAATGATCCCTGGACGCCCTGGCCATTTTGATGTGGTAGTATGCGTCCTTCAGATCTATCGAGCACATCCAGTCGTCCTTCCGTAAGAATGGAAGGATCGATTGAAGCGTGACCATTCGGAACTTTTCCTTCTTGACAAAGGTGTTGAGATGGCTTAGGTCCAGAATCGGCCTCCAGTCCCCTGTTTTCTTTGGAACTAAAAAGAACCTTGAGTAAGTTCCGAATCCTATTTGGTCCGCTGGGACTGGTTGGATGACTCTTTTTTTCTAGCAGCTTTGAAATTTCTGTAGCTGCTGGGTCTCGCAGATGGGGTGGTACATCTGGGAGTTTTCTCTTTGGAATGGGTGTGGATAGAAATGGGATTTTGTAACCTCTGGTAACAATGCTTTTTACCCAATTGTCTGAAGAAAGATTTTGCCAGGCCTGAGGGTATAAAGCTAAGTGACCCCCGACTGCCTCCAGAGCAGGACAGTCGGGCCTCCTCTCAGGAGTGCTGAAAAGGTTTGCCAGGAGATTATCCCTGTCACCTTGGTTTTGGACCCCTCTGCCGCCAGGGCGGTGTCTTCCACCTCTGCCCCCTCTGCCTCTAGAGGGGCATCACCCTGTGTGTTTGGGAAAGATCCTTGGGGTTTTCGAAACCACATTTTCCCACCACATTGCCCTTTGGGGTACGGTCTGGAAGGGTGGAAAACGGACTCCGACAGCAGACAGAGTCTTTCCCTCCTGTTCACACCGGGTAAGGGTCTCCTTTACTTTAGGGCCAAAAGTGTGGCTCCGTCAAATGGGGCGTTAGTAAAGGAAGACTTGAAGGCTTCCGCAAACAAACATAAGCGCATCCAGGATTGCCTACGAAGAGCAATCGCTGAAGCCGCTGCCCTACTCGATCCTTCGGCTGCATAGGATATCAGCCTCATGGACGAGTTTACAATGGACATAAGGGTGTTGAGATGCGCTGTAACTTTCTCTGAGACAGCGGCATCTGTAGTACCCTGGAGGGTATCTCCCAACTCTTTGACTAGATCCCTCTGTAAACGTGTAAAATGAGTCAAATAGTTCAGGGAACGCATAGAAAGCCGCTGAACTGAAAATGCACTTCCGTATCTGTCCATGGTCCTAGAGTCTTTGTTAGGCGGATGGACAGATGAGGAAGACTCCGACATCTCCTTTTCGTGGCGCTGCCACCACCATGGCGTCTACTGGAACTCCTTTGGTGAGGTAAGCTTTGTCCTGTGGTGCCGTGATGTACTTATTTGGCTTCCTAGGGACTGGTTCCACCGTGTCAGGAGTCTCCCACGCCCTTGAGCAATTAATTCCATTAACTCATCAAAGGCGGAGTGACCCAGGAGGAGGAAGGACGGGCACCAAATGCCTTCAGCAAAACTGACTCATCCTCAGAAGGGGGGAGGGCTTGCCAGTCACCTCTCTGTTTTAGGATCTCCAAGATGTCTGAAAAAGAGACATCCTCTGAAGGTGACTTAGGGGACCCTTCTGACTCATCTAAGTCAGTATCAGATGTCAAGGATTCTTGTGGAGAATCCAAGTGTCTCCTCTTACACAGTCTTTTCCTAGGGACTTCTTCGTGGGAGCATCCGAAGAAGCCTCCGAGGAAGAGGGGCACCCTCCAGGGGTGGCTGAGACACTGGTGCCCGACGCTTGGACGTGGCCGTGGGTGCAGAGGAGGATAACGGTCCTTTGTGGGGAGGAGAAGCTGTACCTGCTGATGTGGTTGTCTGGGTAGACAACACCTTCCTCATGAGGTCGAAGGCCCCCGGGTCCCGAGTCGAGGTATCTCCCGGTTCCGAAGAAATGGGAAGAATCCCCGAAACAGGAGCCGAAGGCACCGACCCCGAGGATGGAACCGAGTCGATCCGTGCCGAGGCCCCGAGAGGGAGCGTCGGAACCGAAACATCGGTCCGACTCTCGGTCCCGGAACCAAGGACGGATCTTCGGCCCCGAAACTCCAATACCGGATCGGATGGAGTCGAGGTGAACGGTGCCGACCGAGAAAAAGACGGTTCTGGCACCGAGGGCTCCACAATCATCAGTTCAGCTTCTTCCGGCTCCGAAGACTGGACAGGTCTCGGAGGAGGAACAGATGGAGATAGTGGCAGGCCTTCAAGTCTCGACATCAACTGAGAGGAGACCGAGATAAGCTTGGATAGGGCCGTATGCTCCATCAGTTTCTGCACCACACGGTCCACATCGGTGTCGGAAAGGGCCCTAGAAGAACGAGTCGAAGGGATCGAAGACGGAGCCGACCTCAGCAGAGTCGGTGGAGGGAGCTCCGTCACCGGTTCCAAGACTCGAGGCTCGGAAACTGCCAACAGTTGAACACTCGGGCCCGAAGTCTGTGGAACCGGTGATCTAACTAGACCCGAAGAGCTCGGAGCCGATGACTTTGGCTCCGACGCCTTCGACCCCTTCGAAGACTTGGATGCCTGGTCTGAAGCATCCAGAGCCTCCTGGAAAGAGGGTTTCAACAATCCTCTATCCATCAGTTTCCTGCGCCTATCTGTCATGACCCTCCCACTAAAAGAGTGACAAATAGAGCAGTCCTCTTGTAAGTGGAGAGGGCCAAGACAGTAGACACAGGAACTGTGGTTGTCTGTGACCGACATCTTTTGGCCACACTGACAACGTTTGAAGCCAGATTTTATTTTCTCAGACATAATGACAAGAGAAAGAGACAGTCCAGTCCAGTAATAGTCAAATCCAGTAACAATGTCAAATCCGGTAAATGAAAGTCCGATTGTCAATTGCTTAAGAAAGCAAGACTACAACAAATTTTTAGTCAAAAAGTGATCCAAGTAGGGTTGGTAGGCCCCGAAAAACTCTATACCCGTTAGTTAACTAAGTTAAACTAATCTAAGGTACCGAGAATTCTAATCCACTCACACACCGTACTCTAACTTTAATTGACTAGATTTTAAAGAAGTTTTTGAAAATTTAAACAGAATAGATAAATTCTTATCTGTAAAAAGCCTCGAGCTAGCCTCCAGCGATGCGTATGCAGCAGCGGCAAACTAGATCTGAGGTAAAGGCAGAGGGGGATTGTGGGTATTAGATGTCCTCGAGCTTCTTCTCGATGCAGAGCTTGCAGTCGGCCGGCACAGAGCCGAGGATCGGCTCCGAACCCATGTGTAAGAACAAAGGCGAGATTGAACACTCTCACATCAGTATATGTCTGAATGATCATCTCTGAGGTAGCCTTAGCTATATGTGTATATCCTGCCAAGGATATAACAGCCAACTAGCTTCCAAAACTTCAGGGCTCCTTCCATGCACCTAAACTGTCAGGCAGCTTGAACTGAGCTAAATAAAAGACAAGTTTGGACGCCAAGCCCTTCAGAACTTTCCTGCCAACAAAGAAATTGAGGCTAAGCCCTGAAAGGACAATGCTAGCAGCCGCACAAAATAAAGGTCCACACTCTGGCATAAAAAACACACAAAAAACAAGTGGAATGGAAAGAGGGAGGGACTGCCTACTGTAGCAGTTATCATTCAAACATCTGCTGCTATGTTAAGTTTACTTGCACAACTGTACTATGTGCATCATATTGATCCTATGATCGCTGTAGTAGCCTTAGCTATATGGGAATATTACCCTAGCTTACTACATTTGGGAGGTGGAAGGAGAAAAGTCCAGGAGCCCCTGGAGAATGGTCCTCACAAAGACTGACCTAAACACAGAGAAGGAATCAAGCTTATAGTGCTTTGTAAAAGTATGTATAGAGGACTAACTAGCGGCTTCTAGAATAGTTCTAGAATCCAACCATTTCCAAAAAGCCACAGATGAAGCCAAGGCCCTGGTAAAGTGGGCCTTGACCCTGCCTGAAATAGTTTTGTCGCAGTGTGTATAACAAAAGGTTTTAGATAACCACTTGAAAATAGTCTGTTTTGACATAGGTTGTCCCTTCTTACCTTCACAAGAAATAAACAATTGATCCAAAGATCTGAAAGATTTACTTCTGGCAAGACAGTACCTGAGTTGTCTCTGTGCATCCAAGGTATAGACTATTCTTTTTTCCCCATTGTTAGGTTCAGGAAGGAAAATGGGGAGATGGAAAGTTTGGCTTAAAGTAAACTCTGAAACTACTTTAGGCATAGATGTTGGATTAATTCTCAAAGAAACCCTGTCACTTTGGAAAATTAGATAGGGTTGACTCACCACAAGAGTTTGCATGTCAGACACTCTTCTTGCAGAGGTCAAAGCAATCAGGACCATATTAAGTACCTCAAGTCAACCAAGTCAGCTGGCTCAAATGGAGAAAGTGTTAACTTCTCTAACACAAAATCAGGATCCCAATGAGGAGTCACCGGTTTACTTGGAGGCTTCCTGTGCAAAATCCCCACATTTTGACATGAGATTGCATTCAAAGAGTGAGAATAATGGGCAGACATGCTGAAATGGCCAATAAATTAACCTGGACAGAGGAATAAAAAAGGCCGTAGGATAGCAACTCACACAAATATTGTAAAACCAGAGAACAACTAGCCCTGAATGGGTACTGGCTATGTTGCAGGTACAAACTAGAAAACCTTTTCCATTTGTTAATATATGATTTTTTTTAGCATCAGGCTTTCTTATCTCTATTAATATCTGCTACACGTCCTCAGCAAACAGCTGCCTAAAAGGAATTAAGACCATATCATTCAGGCAGTCAGATGTGGTTGACTGATGTTGGAGTGTACCAAAAATCCCTGTTCTTGTGTGAGTAGATCCAGTCTGTAAGGGATCCTGCTCCTGGCCATTTCCCAAAAGAAGAGAACCATGGTTGCCTGAATGAGAAGGGAATCACCACAAAGATTTTGAGAGGATTCCTTCCGAATCTTCAGCAATACCTTGATGTTAGTGGAAAGGATGGAAAAGCATACAGGAACATTCCTGTCCAAGAATAGAAAGGGCATCTGTCTTTGAGGCCTTCTTGCATAGAGTCCTGGAACAGAATTTTACCAGTTGACTGTTCAGAGATGAAGAAAGCAGATCTACTTGAGGAACTTCTCACAGAATGATCACATCTTGGGAGACTCCCTGATCTAGTTTCCATTCATGAGGGTCTGCCCTGGTAATGCCCAGCCTGTCGGCCACACATTTCTGCTCTGACAGAATGTAGGATGCCTGTAGAGTAACATTCTTCTGTGAAGTTATATCCCAAACTAACATAGTTAGTCTGCAAAGGGGGTATCCAACCTGGTCCCTCCTTGCTTACTGATACACCACATGACTGTGGTATTGTCTGTAACAACCTGAACAGATCCTGGGGGCCAAAGATGATTCAGAAAGTTGAATGCCTTGATCAGGGCAAGCAACTCTTTGATATTTATGAGCTTGCATCTGTCCTTGGTGTCCCACACACTCTGTACTTTTAGCCCTCCTGAAACTGCTCTCCAAGAAAAGTCTGAGGGATCTGTGGTGACTGACTTCCTTTGGAAAAGGGATGGAAAGGGGGAGGCCTGGATTTATGGATATCTGTTGTCTCTACCAAATGATTTCTCTTCTCACAAACACCAGTACTGGAATTTGAAAAGACAAAATGGTGCTTGTGCTGGGACCAAACAGACTTCAGGCACCACTGTATCTTTCTCATGCAGAATCCTGTCAAGGTTATAATGAGAATCATATTTACTTATTGACATTTGTTAACCAGGGAAGTCTAACTGGGCAAAAAAACACTTTTTTAGAGGAGGCCCGAAGAGAAAAGTTCAGAGAATACAAAATTATAGACAGACAGATCTAAATAAAAAGACACAATGTCATGATACAAAGCAGTTGGAAAACATAGGTTGTTTAAGACAGGAGAATCATTGTAATGATGCATCTACACTGGATTGAGAAAGGATAAAATAATTACATAAAAAGTATTAAGCAGCAGAGCATAGCTGCATTAGGTAAATGATGATGGTACATCAGAAAGCTGCAGGGAGTAGAGGAGGAGGAATGGGTAAGTTAGGTGGGTTGGGAAGGTTAGTATTAATATGGGGAGACCATAGTGGGGAATAGGAGAAAAGAAAAAGAGGAGAGGGGGGTGGAGGGTCAGAGGGGAAGTAAGAGCTGAGTCAAAGGGCAAAGATTAGAAGAGAGGTATAAGCTATGGGTGATGCGGGAAGGGGGAGGAAAAAGATGTTAGCCAGGAGTATCACAAAAACAATGCATTGAGTTGTTTAGGAAATATTTTAGAGACATCTTAAATGTTGCAATATTACTTGAGTTCCAGCTAGTGGTGTTTGGAGCCATGAGCTGCAAAATTCTGAGGTATTTCCTCACAGTGACTGAAGTTGGAGTGGAAAACCTTAGAAACAGATCTATTTTTTGCATGTAAAAGAAAAGCTCTTTGAACATAAGTGTCTGGTTGACATCCGAGAAACACAATCCAGTGTGAAGGAGTTAAGAAAGAATTTTTAATGTTTTCTTGGAATCCCAGCTTGTGCAACAAATCAGTCAACCAATAGAGAGATGCCTGATACTCTGAAAAGTACTGCAAATATAAGCAAAGTCATCTAACTATGGAAAAATGTGGATACCCTGTAGCCTGAAATGAACTATAACTAGAGCCAGGCACTTTGTGACCACTCGTGGTGTAGTAGATAGTCCAAAGGGTAAGGCAGATAATTAATAATGTGATCCAGATGCACAAAACCTTAAGAAACATCTGAAGTCTGGATGAATAGTGATGTAATAAGTATCTTTTTAAGTCTAGTGTTACCAGGAAACTTGAAAGAGGAAAAAGAGGTAAAAGTTTATGAAGTGACATCATTTTGAATTTGGGCACTATCACAAACAGGTTTAGGAAAGAAAGATCTAGAACTGGTCTCAAAGCATTTTCTTTCTTTGATATTAAGACATCCTTGAATAAAAGTCCTTCTTTACCTGGGAAGCAGGAACTGGCTCTATCACTCCTTGAAACAGCATGTGATGAAGAACTGGTAGAAACAAGAGAGTCTGATCTGGAGGATAAGGAATGATCTCCCAGAAAGGAGGACTCTCCTCCCACTTCCATCCATAACCTTTGATGGATGATCTTCATAACCCATTTGTTTGAAACTATCTGTTGTCAAAGAGAAAAATGAAGATTCAGACTTTCTGGAAGAAAAAAAAGGAACCAAGGTGGGGGTATCACAATTCCTTGAATAGTCATTCAGATTTGTTGAACTGTCTTTGGTTTTGGGAAGTTTAAGGCTTATTTTTGGAACCCCATTACCACTTCTTCTTAAATGTATGTTTCCACTGCATTTTGTTGAGACTGTTTATTCTGCTTTTTGCCAAAATTGGTTGAGGAGTTTGAGAATCTCTTAGAAAATTTGGAAAGGGGGACTGCAAAATCTTTAGAGATTCCCTGGATCAGCTTACCCCTTTCATCTCACTTTTTGATCACCTCTGCAGCAGAGGGACCAAAAGCTAAATCTCTATCCAAAGGGGAATTTGCAATTTAATTTTTAACATCATGTGAGAGGTTCTGAGAATGCAGCCATGAAAACCACCTCAAAACAATGCCAGTGGCCATAGCCCTAGAAGAAGTATCAATGGAGTCATACACACAATGTAAACAATGAGTTGTGACCTGTGCAATAGAAGAAACTAAATTATTTAAAGCAGATTTTTCCTCACAAGAAAAAAAGCAGATAAAACATTCTCCACACTTTCATAATTATTCAGAACAAAGTTTAACACATGAGACTAACAATTCAAAATTCTGAAAATCAAAGCTGCAGAAGTATACACTTTCCCCCCCATACTTATCAATAATTTTCATATCCTTATCAGAAAGAGTACAATTGGAATTAATCGAGTATTTAGCAGCTGTGGGGTCAACTAAAGCTAGAGTTGCTAAGTCAGGTTTGGGAATGGTGCATAAAAACTTAAAAGATTGAGGAACTTTATACATCTGCCTTTTTTAGGGACCGACTGTCAGGAAAGTTTAAGACAGTAATGCACGCCCTCTGAAGCAGACAGAACAAGAGGAATAGGTGTAGGTTCTGGAAATTCCTTTTGTAACAGCTCATAGTATTTTCTGAGGGACTGAGAAACCTTAGTGGTCCCCTACTGAAAACACTGGCACATTCTAGCAACAGTCTCGGAGAAAGAAAAACCCCACAGGAAGAAAATGAACTCCCCTCTGAAGCTGAAACAAAAATCTGACAAGAAATGCCTGTATCTGTTCCTTCATCTTCCTGTTCAGATTCAGAATTTTCATCAAAAGAAGTATCCCTCTTTCTTTTACCAGAAACTACTTTGCAATGGGGATCAGTAGCCTGAATTAAACAAACCTGAGAGAGACCCAGTAAACTACTCCTGTCTAAGGAAATTTGAGGAGGAGTAGACACATGCTTAGTAAATGGCTCACAGGGGCAGTTAGCTTAGTACTAATCTATGAACCTATGAACCTATGACAAGAGTGGATTTCCTTTTCCCACTGGGGGGACACCAACAGCCACAGAGGATATGGCTAACCCCCAGTCCATAGTGGCAGTGAGCATGTGTTACACCAGAGGGATCTGGGGAAAAGATGAGTGTTCTGAGGTACAACAAATAGCCACAGCAGAGTCACCCACCTGTGGCTGAGGCAAATTGGTAGCCTGCAGTGGTGGCAAAGGGCTGTTTGCTTCATTTTTTTTTCTTTTTGTGACTGGAAGAAAGTGGGGCACATAGTTAGTTCCCTGGTCATGCCAAAAATGGTCCCTCTTTCCATGAAAGACAAGCAGCAAATGCCGGTAAAAACAAATGTCTTTAAAAGTCACTTCTATCACAGAAAGAACACAGTAAAAAGCACCTTAGAATACTTTGTTAGTGCCTAAAAAGTAAAATAAACACAATTTCTCCATAGAAAAAAAAATGGTTTTCAGTTACTATGTACATCTGTAAAACTGACAGGAAAAAGCAGCACTCATGTTACAGTCTCATGACAGTCTGTTAAAACCTAAAATTCCTAGCTTTAAAATAACTTTCCTGAAGTGGAAAATAATAAAATGTAAACAATGCTTTGAAATTGGAAGTTTTTTCCACAAAGGGAACTTATCTGCCTCACCAAAGGAACATCACCAAGCCAACAGTCAACCCTTGAAAACCTTAGAGGAGCATTCTCTTTCACAGCAGTAAAGCTCTGAAGGGCTAAACACCCAAACTCCTCTTTTAGTCAGCTCTGCTCAAGCTGCCTTACAGTTTGGGTGCAAGGAAAGAGCTTGAAAGCTTTGGAAGCTAGCTGACTGTTATACCCTTGGTAGGATATAGTTCATATAACTAAGACTACTGTAGCAGTCATTAATTAATATGATAAACAACTACATATACAACTCAAAATCAATAATAGAAAAACACTTTGCATAGTAGCCATATGTATCCCACCAGGTAAAAACATTATTACTGTGGAAGATATCTTAGACTGGATATCTCACCGTATCCAACATGAAACAATAATACTAGGAGACGAATAGCAACACCCCATCTGATTCCATAAATATACACAGCCTTACACAGTTAATTACATCAATTACTAGAATTGACAAAAACACTTGTAGGCAATCAGCATTAGACTAGATTCGTACTAATGGACACAACAAATTAGCACTGCCTTCCAGACAGTTTAAGTGACCATCAACCTACTTACGCTCTCAGAAGTTACAATATTCAAGATAAATATATAATTTACAATCAAGTTTGAAACTCAGAAAACTCTGACAAAGACATTTGTATCAAGACTTTAACAAAATATAACTGGAAAATACTAAAATCTATGTACTTACACTCTGCTGTCATACACTTCAACAAGATATTCCTAAAAATTCTCAGTAACCTTGCTCCAGTACATACCTTTTTCTTCTTCTTTCTGCTGCTCCCATTAGGGGCCGCCACAGTGGAACAACGGTCCGCAGAACGAGTCACAGTAGACTTTTATGGTGTTGAGTTGCTGGCCCAATGCCCAAAGTTCCTCAGAAGGCACACAAACACAACTAGGGCCAATTTAGAATGTCCAATCCACCTCCAGCATATATTGGGAATGTGGGAGGAAACTGGAGCACCTGTAGGAAACCCATGCAAACACAGGGAGGACATGCAGACTTTACACAGAAGGCACCCCAGCCAAGAACTGAACTGGAGAACCTCTTACTATGAGGTGACAACACTAACTGCTGCAGCACTTTGCTGCCCTTGTCCCAGTACATACCAAAAGAGTAAAATCCAATCTTGCACCATGGCTCACAAAGGAAATTAAAAAATTAATGATACAGCATGAAATATCCTTGAAAGAGTATAGAGCACAAAATACATTTCAACTTTTCAGGCAAGTATGGAATGGGCCAAAAATACCATATAAAACATGACAAGCAAACCTAAACATTTAAACAACCCAAAGCTCTTCTGTATATTCATAAAATAAAAGTTATGTACTCACCATAACGATGCATCTGTGATGTCCATTTTCATTCTTCCACAACATATAGGTCTCAGATCTGACTCAGCCGCTTTTCTCTAGGTTCTTGGATCTGACTCTTGAGCTTTTCCCTTTACCCACAATGCCCCTAACCACTACATTACCTCAGACAAGGGCGCCCGCAGGCAGGTGCAAGGGGGTGCACTTGCACCCCCCTGGATTCGGCTAGCCCGGAGACTTCATTTTCTTTTAATTTAAAAAAAAAAATGTTTTTTTTTTTTCTTTGCGTCAAGTCGCACAGGTGGAACAGGTGTTTGCGACATGATTTCATGTTCTCCGTCTGTGCGACTGTTGGCTTACGTCTTTAGCTTCCGCCTCCTCCACCCCGCGCGCGGAATTCCAAATCCAAAAGATGTTGGGACGAGCGTACAAGTGAGAGGTAAGTGTGTGTTTTTAAGTGTTTGAGAGGTGTGTGCAAGTAAGAAATAGGTAGTTAGGGCCGGGGATGTTAAAAGATGTTGGGACGAGCATACAAGTGAGAGGTAAGTGTGTGCATGTGTGTGTTTAAGTGTTTGAGAGGTGTGTGCAAGTAAGAAATAGGTAGTTAGGGCCGGGGATGTTAAAAGATGTTGGGACGAGCGTACAAGTGAGAGGTAAGTGTGTGCGTGTGTGTTTTTAAGTGTTGTGAGAGGTGTATGCAAGTAAGAAATAGGTAGTTAGGGCCGGGGATGTTAAAAGATGTTGGGACGAGCATACAAGGGAGAGGTAAGTGTGTGCATGTGTGTTATTAAGTGTTTGAGAGGTGTGTGCAAGTAAGAAATAGGTAGTTAGGGCCGGGGATGTGTGGACAGGGTTGCCAGATTTTCAAATGTCCAAAGTGGGACATTTTTGGTACAGACATCAGATTTTGCAGGCCGAAACATACCCACGGCCAGTACAAAGGATAAAACGTCACTTTTTTCTAAATAAAAGCTTATTTTTGTAGCATTTTATGTTACTTATTCTGTTTCTTATAATATAACAGTCAAACTGCTCACACCAAAGCTGGAGCACTTGTCAGAACCAAGCGAAAAAGTATTATACACCAGGTTTAAATCGGTATGTCCCCTTGAAGCCTATTTTAAAACATCGCAAATAATGCAGTTTTATTATATACATTATTATATATATTTTTTTATATACATTCATTTTTTATATATATTCATATTTTATTTATATATTTAAATGTCCATAGTTAATAGATAGGATTAGTTGGCTATTTATGTATATTAGGCTGTTATATATAGATCTGCACTGAGCACTTTAATATACATCATACAAAGATTTAGACAATATGTGGTTTTATTTAATCCATTAAAGTTTTACTGTTTTAAAATAATGTAAGGTAATTAAGTTAATATATATTGTAATTCTTATATGTTTAGTTTATATATTAATGTTATGGGTCCTTTTATGAAAGGCATACATATAATACTTGAATCTAAAGAGCTTTTAAAATGCATTAAAATGGACTTATTTGCAGAAATGAGGTAACTGAATGGCAATGTAACAAAAGAAAGATGTCGCTTTAAACTAAGATATTTAATGGTTAGTTAATTGTTTAATTATATCAATTAAGTATAATGTATAGCTATATAAACTGAAATAACAGAGCTTGTAATAGAATCTGATGAAGCGTACTATTGCTACGCGAAAGCGCTCATTCCTGTTGGTTTTATTCATGGAATAAAGAAGTTTTCGTATTTTTTACTTTATCTGGACTTTTTGCAAGTTAACAACCTTTGTTGTAGTTGCACTAGACACGATGCATTTAGGCTTAGCTCTCTCTATTTTACTGAGTAAGTGACACGAGATTGTGTTTATGAGTTCACGTGAGTTCACGCTAATAGAGACGTGGAGTATAGCTTTTGAGTGCAACGTAAGGGTTCCACAAGCAAACTTTTTGGGGCTTTGGAGTTGCAGATAGCCACATTAAGGTTCTTGCTATTTTTATATGGTATATATATATATACAGTCAAGCATTTTAGTGATGCTGTGGATGTAATGGTTTTGCGTCTTCTGCAGACATATTCAAAGGTATTGCAAGTTTAATGTTTGACAGCTAAAAAATATGCGTTTTATATCACGCTGTACCTGTAATGTCAACTTAGGTACAAAGTGGTATTTTTGATGTGTACTGCACTTTTTAAAAGTTGCTTTATCTTGTGTCGCTTATGCTTCTGATATATATTCTTATTTGGAAGTTAATGATATGTGCTTTCTTAACACGCTGCAAATGTACTGCCTAGTTAGGTTTAATGTTCCGCTCTTGATGAACTCTGAGTTTTACAAATGTTATATGGTTGTGTGGCGCCTATGTTTCTAGTACTAGTTTGAGAATGCACAATGCGATCAGTTAGTTCGTCTTGTTTAATAACTGCTGTCTTTTATGTACCAGATATGCTATTTTTTCTGTAATACGGGCTGATGTTTATCACTCATATAGGATGCATTGTGAAAAAGTACACATTGTTTGCTTTTGTAAATAAGATAATGGCCTGAGATTGTGCATTTTCAGAGTTTAGTTATACGCTTAAGCATAATATGAGTGTAACACAATCATTTTCCCATTGTTTTCTCATTGGCTAAGAATTTGACCAATAATGGGTGTACGTAGTATTTTTAAATCTGTGTACTGGATGTTGAGTTGAAAAGTCTGAAGAAGCCTACGGGTGAAAGCGCTTACTATAATTAAAGCTTTATGAATTTAACTGAAGAGCTCTCGTACATTTTTGTATTGTCTTTGAAGAGTTGAAGTACCTGAAGCTGTCTAGTCGTTATCGAGGGTGCCATTAGGTTCCTACACGCGAGTTTATGCTTGGACTTTATATTTATATTTTTATCTTGGCGGTAGCAGGAACCGTACTCTGTTGGCTGGGTGTCCTTCGTATCCTTGGTATTAGAACAGTATTTTCATTGTCATTTCCGTGGTGGATACACTTGTGTTTCTTATAATATCTAGGTGTTTCAGATCATACAGAATAACTGTTTGATACAACTTTTACATAAAATATAGGAAATAATTTTTCTCTAAAATCTCAGGACATTTGCCATTTTTACAAATTCTTTGCAGGACACAACTGTCCAAAGAGGGACTGTCCCTTGCAAAGTGGGACAGGTGGTAACCCTAACATACCAGGATATCAATGGCTGAAATAAATGTTTCATGAGCCTTACAGACTTTATTTTTTTTTTCTTTTTGTGACAAATTAATTTGTTTATGAATTTCATGGGTATTTCATCAGCACACTTGTTTTCTGAATGTTAATGAAGCTCTCATAACAATATTAATATCATGTAATCTGTTAAAAGTATCAGCACTTTTAAAAGATTTTTTTAAAACTGTTTTGTTAGGAGAAACATGCTTCCTGCAATTTGTGACCACTCAAATGTTCATTCTGACATTTAAAAAATGTCCCTATTTATGTTAAGCTTTGGACATATTTCTTGCACTAAGAGGTTGTGGTGAGTGTGTGTGTGTGTAATGTCCTAGTTAGAATTATCAGGTGGAATTTATTTTCAAGTGCATTTTTAAGGAATTGTGAGCTTCAAGGGAAGATAAATTTACTGCTGCTCATGCTAAGTCTGCTTAAAATGTGCAACTGTTTAGTTCAGCAAATGGTATCACTATTGTCGTATAGAATTTTAAAGCAGTGTTAATAGCACAGCAGGTAGCATACTTGCATCTTGATGTAGAAGGCTATAGGTTCTACTTCCACAGCATGTAGATTTGTATTTTAAGGAGATGGGGTGCTGCAGTCCTGAGTATGTCCTCCTTTGGAGGAAATACCTAGCAACTATGAACCTGTTTTTCAGCTTGCCACCCATTCCCTATTGCAGTATACTAGCTTACCACTTTTGTTTAATGTAGCATGGGCAATTTATTCTTTAGGAGTAGTAGGCACTGAATTGTAGATATGATTGCATAAGATATTTACATAAGCATAATGGTTTAGATATACAATTAAAAGTATAGTATGTAGTAACATTTGATTGTTCATACAGTATGTTTAGTAGAGATAATGCTGAAGATGTACTAAAAATAAGACAAGAAAGGAAAAACTAAAATGCACTAGCCAGATTGTCAAAGCAGGAGAATATAGACAAGTTCATGTGAGATTCATTGACATTTTAAGGGAAACTGTGAAGACTGTGCATAAAACATATATTTCTATCCAGAATTCATACCTCAGTCTCAACCTCTTAGAGCAAAAAATCTGGACAAAGATTAAAATGATGGGGGAACAAGTAGAGAAAGATTTTAAATATTGCTCTTACAAACTTAGAAAGTTGATAGAATAATAGGTTTTGCATTAGCATGAAATTGCTGAAGGATGTGGAGTCTTCAACTCAAATGTTTATTATTATTTAATGACTTCAATCCTCAGCTATTTGCCATAAAAGTACACATTTTAGGAAGAACACACAAAAAATATGAGGCGAAAATCTGTTCAGTTGAGAGGTATAATGGTGCTTACTGCAATATTAAGTTTTCTTTGCATAAACATGTACAAAAGCAAAAATCAACTAGTTTTATGTATTTATTTTTTGTTGTTGTCCAGGTTAGTATGATGCACATGCCAATCATTGGTGCAGCTGAAACACATCAGAAAATGTTTTTTTTTTTAATCCCATACCTGACACTTTTTTTTGTTTTTTGTTCAGTAACATCATTGATAGAAGATCTGCAAGATATTGACAACAAAGGTAGTAGTAGCCCATTGGATTCTTTAGGCTAACTTATAACTTCAAAGCCAATGCATCAGACAAGAAGCGATCATTCAGATATAGTAGCAATATGATATAGTTCATTACTGACGGCAATTAGTTTTCAGAATTCTTCACGTTGTAGGTTTTGCATCATTTTAAGATGCAGATAAAATAAGTTGAACTGAGCAGTGTTAATGGTGGAAAAGCGAGACGTCAGTGAAAAAACTAAGGAGTCAAGATAGGGAATAGAAATACTTGTTCTGTAATAACTCTCAAAATCCATGACTACTGTGTGTGTCGATTGCAAATCCTTGACAACACTAACTCCATACTAAATTTATCTGCTAGTGATCTTGCCTTACTGAGAATGTCATTCCTAAAGTGTTCTTCAGCATTGTTGCGGTGCTCCTTGAATATTTTAATAAGTCTGTTGATGTGTTGTTGAGCCTCTACTATAGCAAGTTGAACAGACTGAAACATCTGGGCAACAGGTTCAAGAACTGATGAGTAATTTGCAATAATGAAGAGAAAAATAAGAAATGTGCACGATGAGCAAGCGCTGAGTAACATATGTGCATTTTGTCTGGTTTCACCAGCAGTGCTCTTCTGAAGATCAGCCAGGCAGTCATATATTTTCTCAAAGTTCTGACTAAACACATGAATGGATTTATATTTCTCGGTCCATCGTGTCTCACACAGAGGAGGTATATTTGGTGCCAATGCTCGTCGTTTTGGACTGTCATGGAAAAAATAATCTTGATAACATCAGCAGCACTATTCATTTCAGGAACATCATTCAGATCACTGACTACAAGGTTTAGTCTGTGAGATGCGCAGTGGATAAAGGCTGTTTTTGGATACTTTTCACAAATCTTTGCCTGACCACCATTCTGGATGCTTGCCATTATGGAGCAGTCGTCATAGCCAGTCTGAGTAATTTTTCCAGGTCTAGACCGCACTTTATGCATTCACTGACAATGACATTTGATACAGACTGTGCATCTCTCATGACAATGGGAACAAAATCTGCAAACTCTTCTCGAATACAATCATCATCAACAAACCAAATGCCCAGTGACAACTGCTCAATGTCTGAGATATCTGCAGTTTCATCTGCCAATACACGAAATCCAACTGCCCTGTTTGCTGCACAAACAATCTCCTTTTGAAGTATGTGTTCGTATTCTGCCAACAGCTCATTTTGCACCCTATGGGATATGTACCAAGCATTTCCTGCACCTGTTTCACTGTGCTATTTCAGTATTGTCACCAGCTTCAATACGAAAATCTAACAAGTAACAAATTTCCACCAGAGCCTTCTTTTCCACAGAGAGGAATGTCAAGGGTTGCACAGTAAATAATGGTAGATACAATTGGTTCCAAATTATTTTGGTTCTCTGCAATTTGTTTTCCTACTGCTGCATCTGGCTGTGGAATAACAGCTGTTTCTGGCTTCTGTCGTGTTCGTGTATGAGAAAAATTTACAGCATCTTCAGTAGAACCTCTGTGCCATGATGATTGCATGTGATTTCTTGCAAGACTCATTGAAGGCATTATATTTTGTGCACACACTAGTGATGAAGCTGCCTTGCAACCCACGGTGAAGTAACTGAGGAAATAATACACAAGTTAAGCAGAGTGGGCCTTTCAAGAGAGGAGAAAATGCAAGCCATGGTGAGTACTGAGGTAACCAACTATATCTGAATATAGTTGGTTAATAAATAATGACATGCATTTCATTTTCAGACTTCATATCATTCAGAAAATTTAATTCTAACATAAATCCTTTTATTCTAGCAACTTTCTAATGTGTCCCTAGTTTTGGGCCTTTATCCCCAACGTTATAACAGGCTTTGTCCAGATTTCTTGTGTTAACAGATTGAGAGGTATGGTGTGTATGTGTGTCTGTATGTATAAGAAGGAGGAAGCATATCCCTCAGCTGTCCAGTTTTTTTGGAGAATGTCCAGATTTTTCCCCATATTCCTCCTAAAAAGTATTGAAGTTGCTAAGTAATGACAGACATTTGAGTTTTAGATATAATATCCTTTAGAAAAATGCATACTAGCATAAATCCTGTTATTCTAGCAATGTTTTAAGTTCATGAGAGCAATATTTATAATCTGTTCCGATTTTACTTTAGGCTTTGTCCAGATTTCTTGCACTTAAAGGTTGAGGAGTGTGTTAGAGAGAGTGAAATGCCCTAGAGTTAGCAGGTGGAATTTATTTTCAAGTGCATTTTCAAGGAATTGTGAGTTTCAAGGGAAGAGAGTTTTACTGCTGCTCATGCTAAGTGTGCTTAAAATGTGCAATTGTTTTGTTTAGCAAATAGTATCACTATTGTGGTATAGAATTTTTAAAGCAGCACAGCAGGTAGCATACTTGCATCTTGATACAGAGGGCTGTAGGTTCTACTCCCATAACATGTAGATGTGTATTTTAAGGGGGTGTATGTCTTCCTTTGGATGAGCTGCCTAATAACTATGTACTTGTTTTTCAGCTTGCCACCCATTCCCTATTGCAATATACCAGCTTACCATTTTTTTTAATATAACGTAAGCAATTTATTTTTCAAGGGCAGCATGCAGTGAATTTGTAGATGAAAAAATGAAATATAAAGTTGTTTTCTAGCAACAACCTCTTCACTGGTTTCAGATCTCTTTAATGTGGAATTATTCAGATGAGTTTTACTTCTGCAAAGATTCTGCATATTGATTGATATTGGTGAATTGTATGACAGAAGTTTGAGTACAGTGGTCCTTTTATTGTTGAAATGTTCTGAATTGGCAGGTTGTCATTATTGGTTCATATGATTTGTTTCATTGCTTAAAGGAAAAATGTTCAGAACTATAAATTTAAAACACACTCTAACAGGTGGTGCTGTATTATACAAAGAATATAATTCAATTATTATATAGTATAATTAATAGTATAATTAATACAGTCAGGAGGGTGAATCAAATAACTTTTGCATGGTTCTAAAAATGTGTGCAAGGAGCCTATGATTTGAAAACAGCCCAAAGGTAAACTTACCCTGTCACTGGCTAGATGCATTTTCTTTGAACGCGGGTTTCAATGTTGTTTCGGTGAATGTGGGTTTCAAAGGCAGAGAAGTTTTAATGCTAAGTCTCTTTTCATTGTAAGACTATTGCTTTGTTTAGGTTTAGTAAATGTCTATCGGTGTTTGTGCTATAAAATTTGAAATAAAAGTTGTAAATGAAATCCAAATATCTGTAATCATTGTAGAAGTAAAGCATAAAACAGTATGCACACTGAGAGATTTGAACAGTGTCTATGACAAATGGGGAAAAATAGCCAAGTATTGGGACACTGGAATGGCTGCGTGGGCAGGGGTGGGGCTGAGTGGGCGGGGACATCGGAGGGGTGGGGCTACATGGGTGGGGCTTGAGTTTGCACCCCCCTGCAAAAAATCCTGCGGGCTCCCTTGACCTCAGATTGAGTTTACTGTTACTATACATCAATCTAAAATATAAGTTATAATAAGAAGGAAAACAGTATAGTTACAGAATAAGAAATAAATTCTCCACACCACTACTAAAGACACCGAGGGTAGGCAAATGAACAAAGAAAAAAGACCTTAGGTGTCGTCCACAGCTTCAGGCTTCAGACTGTTAAAACACAATTTATTAATTGCTTAAAAAGTGAAGATGACAGGATGTAAACTTCACTAGAATATGATGAACTGAAAATAGTTGAGTATCCAAGCAGTTGTCATCCACAGCTTCAAACTTCAGGCTGTTAAAACTCAATTTATTGAAAGCTTAAAAAGAGAATCTGACAAAATGCAAACTTCACTGAAATAATTAGCCTAGTGATTAATATCCACAACTTTAGGCTTCAAGTTGTTAAAGCACAGTTAATAGCTGCTTTGTAAGCAAAGCTGACAAAAACATATACTTCACTGGAGCGTAAAGCTGAAAAGATGAAATTGTCCAAACGATGAGCACTTTCGGCAGATGCCTTCTTCAGATCATATAAAAGTGTGGTTAGCTCTTCCTGTTTATAAAGGAAACACAATCAAGAGCTGGTAGCTGATTGTCTTTAGTGTTCTTAAAGGCACAGGACAAAAATAAATGTTCAAAGTGGAGATTTGTCTCCTATAATGTAGTTCAATGTTAAAATGCTAGAATCATGCATTAATATTTGGTAGGTTTCTTATAGATTTTAGAATAGGTCTGAGAGGTACTATTATATTAAGACTTGGGGGTCGATGGGCTCTAAAATTATTGATCCAAAAGATCTCTCTTAATTCTGTCCTGTTGTGGACATCTCCTTCCCTGATGTTTTGGATGACCACTTCCACAGCTTTAAACAAGACATTATGCGTAGGATGGACCAATATGTGTGCTGCTAAAGCATTATGTGGAACTTTCTGATCAATGTCTCTGCCATGTCGTAGAATACGATCCTTCAGCCGTTGGTCAGTTTTACCACGATAAAAAGCTTGGCACTTGCGACAGGTAGCCAAATAGATAATGTGGCTAGTAGTACAATCAGCATAAAGATCGAAATGAAAGTTACATCCAGATACTGGGTGGAGGAAAGTATTACTAGTATCTAAGTAAGGACAAGCTTTGCATCTGCAGCATTTAAGTACCCTTGCGGTCTGATAGTGGATCACCATGTTTAAAGCCATCTTTATGGCATAGTAATCTCTTGATATTCTTTTTATTCTTATAGAGAAACCTGGGTCTCTCTCCAACAATGTTCTTTATTTTGTCATCCACTGTCAGAATCGGCCAGAATTTCCTGATCACTTCACAGACCTGTCGATTGTCTGAACTGTAAGTAAGCATACATCTAAGTTGTTGAGGTGTTGTTGAAGATGCCTTTATATATCTAAAAGTTGAAGCATATAGATTTAGGATTTTTGCTTGGAAATGTTTACATAGATATTTTTATACCCCAAGCAAACTCCAGAGAATTTTTCCTCAGATAGACAGCAAATGTTGGAAGTGTGACAGGGAAGAAAAAGGTACTTGGAAACATATTTTCTGAGAGTGTGGTGGGTTGGCGGACTTTAAGGATTACCTGTGGGATGCACTGTTGAGATGCTGGGTGGGCAGACTGGTATGACGAGGGAGATTATTTTTCTGAGCTATGATACAGAATTAGAATTGCCTAGACATGTTAAGACCCTGCTGCGTCTAATGATGGTGGCGGACACAAAAGCAATTACTAGAAAATGGAAATCAAAATCTAAACTAACTATATTAGAAGTAGTGAATATAGTAACAGAGATAAAACAATTGGAATTGAGATCTTTAGAAAAGGGTAGGAGCAAACTACATAGGAAAAAATGGAAATTATGGGAACAATACATACAGGGGGAGGAATGAGGTTTAAAAGAAGGCAGGACTGAAACGAGCTATGTAATGTTTGACTGAAAATGACTGGGTAGATTATAAGCAATGTATAATGTATGCAACTGGAAGTGTGTCAGTATGGTTTGTGATGTAAAATGCTTGCAACTAGGATTCTGTAGGTGTGGTTTGTTTTCATTTGTATAAATGTAAGATTGTTTATGTCGTAAGTGATGGTTTAATAAAGATGATACTTGTTTAAAAAAAGGGGGTAGGAATTGAATAATTGATGTAATGTTGCTTAGGTTATATGATATATAGCCATATATGTGAAGTATAATGTTTGTTAATGTTAATTTGGTAACAGTTTGATTACTTTTGTATGAATGTAAATTTGCCTGTGTCACAAGTGATAATTCAATAAAGGTGTTTAAAAAAGGTGACGCATGTATTTTCCTCTGTTGTCAAAATTTGGAAAGGAAACTGGCAAAATACTAACTTGGTTGATGTTTGTTTCAGAGGCAATTCTGGGTAGAAATGAGGGGGGTCAGTACGTAAGGTAACTCTATCTTTATGGAAAATCAAATAATGCAGTTTTGAAGAAAGTGCTTGGAGTTCAAAAAATCCCCTTACAGCAGTAATAACCACAAGAAACAGTGTCTTCCAGGAAAGAAATGTAAGATCTGACTTAGCTGAGAGCTTAAAAGGAGATTGTACCAAGCTCTGTAACACAACAGTAAGATCCCAAGGTGGAGTGGGATCCTTTATCAGAGGTTTAAGCAGATAGGTACCTTTAAGGAATGCTTTACATAGCTTGAATGAAGCCATAATGGAAGCACTCTCTCCTATATGGCAGTTAGAGATGGCTGCCAGCTGAACTCTGATGGTGGAGAAACTAGCACCACTTTGGAAAACTGAAGCATGAAAATATAAAATGGCTGGGACTGGAGCAGTGAAAGGATCCAACCCTCTCTGTTGTGCCCAAAAGGAGAGTCTCTTCTATTGACTCTTATACATTTTTTTCGTACAGGGTTTTTAGGATGAAAATAAAATTTGGCAAACAGGAGGGGAAAGCCTGGAATGTCTAGCCATGACTGAAATTGGAGAAACCATGCAGTCATTCTTAGGCCTATAATGTCCACGAGTTATCCCTGTTGAATGTGACAGTACATCTGAAATGGTGTCCAGATTCCAAGGGGGATGTAGCAGATGAGACCATAGGAAGGGGAACTAAACTTGCCGAGCCCAGAAAGGAACAATGAGGTTTACGTTGCTCTTTAAACCAGAGTGCTTTCTGAAGAAAGTTGGGGATAAGGGGAAAGAGAGGGTAAGCATAGAGGAGACGAGAGGCCAAACATGGACTATAGCATCCTTCGGTGACTTCCCCTGAGGGTGAATTAGGCAAAATAAAAACTGCTGCACTTGCTGTTGAGGTTGGAGGCAAACAGGTCGCAGCAAGGTTGAACCCATTTATGAACAATCATTTTTGCCACTGTATGACTACAACATCACTGGTGAGGCATCAGGATAGTCATGCTGAGCTTGTTGGCTAGAACACTGGAGTTCACTGGTATATGCATTGCTACAAGAAAGGAGTTGGAGGAGATTGCCCACTGTCAAACTTTCATTGCTTCTCAGCAGAGCAGGTAAGATATTGTTCCTCCTTACTTATTGATTTGCCATACCACTGACATATTGTCTATCTGGATAGCAATTGTCCCTAGAGGAAGAGAGTTCTGAAAGGCCTGCAATGCTAACAGGACTGCTCTCATCTCTAACATTTCTGTGTAATTTGGTCTCTTATAGGGACCACTTGCCTTTAGCAGTCTGTCCCAGGAAATGCCCCACCCCAACTGGGATGCATCTGTGATCAATGTGGCCTTTGGGGTAGGAAGGATAAAGGGACGTCCCTGACAAACTTTGTTGAACTGGATCCACCACAATAGGGAGTCTCTGCAGACTTGAGATAGTTTTATAGGATGTTCCAAGAGTTGCTGAAGAATGGGACATTGTACTGATAGAGTCCACTGGAGAATTTGCATGTGAAGACAAGAGGCAGGTATTAAGGTAATTGCTGCAGCCATCAAACTATGTTTGACATGCAATCCTGAGATAAGAATCCTGCTTTGTGGTAAAAGAGCAAGACGATTGACAGCATCTAGGTGAGCCCCTATAAACTCCAAGACTTGCACTGGTTGAAGATGGGACTTGATAAGATTTAGAGCGATACCCAGGAATTGAGATATTTGGAGTAAGAAATCCCTTGCTTTTTCTAGGAGATGCTTGTTTGGTGCAGCTCTTCCTTAATCTCCTCCTCTGCCTCTGGAAGAAAAATCTCCACATGAGCCTTAAAAAGGTCTTTGAGATTCCTGGAACTACATCTTCTTACCACCACATTGATTTCTGGAAAAAGGTCTCTCTGCAGGGTAGAAAAAAGGTCTCCCACAGCAGACAAGGTTTTTCCATCTTGCTCAGTGGGGGAAGTGTCTCTTCAGCAGTAGGCCCAAACAGAGAAGATCCATCAAAAGAAGATTCACAAATGACACTTTACAGAGCTCTACAAAATCACACAGTCCCATCTAGGCAAGTCTCCTAATGGTTATGCCTGAACCTACAGCCCGTGAGGAACCTTCAGCTGCATGAGAGATTAGCCTCATGGACACATTCAATATAGACTGTAGGGTGGCCAGTTGAGAGGAACAAGTCTTCTCCTCCTCCTCCAACATGGGCCAGGGGTAGACTTAGTTCCTTAATCAAGTCCCTCTGTAATCTAGTAAAGTGTGCCAAATAGCTAAGTGACTGTAAGGCAAAGGTCGCTGAAGTATAAATGTGCTTCCCATTATCTGTCCAACACCCTAGATTCTCTATCGGGGGTTGGACAGAGAAGCTCTGTTCAGGCAGCTCCTTTTTTTGTAGCTGCTGCAACAACCATGGCATCTACAGGGATTCCTTTACTCCTAAACTGCCTATCGTTAGGTGCACCAAGGATTCTGTCTGGACAACGAGAGATAGGTTCTACAGTATTCAGCTCCTCCATGCTCAGTGGGAGGCAAACTCTATAAGCTCACCTACTGGGAGGATAACCCAGGACACAGATGAACCAGAAGAAGTGGATGGAGGACAACACAGCTTTCATGGTGTCCCCTGTAAAAAGAGAAATCTGAGTCTTGGAGAAAATGGCTCCAGAGTTGAGCAGACTCAGAGAATGAAGGAGATGGATCCACAGATGGCAGATTCTAGTGCTTCAGAATTTTTGACGGTGGCTCTGATATCAGAGCGGTTTCGGAAGACCAGGCAGGAGAGTGCGTCCTATGCTCCCTGGGCTCCATAAACTTTTTTGGGGGGGTTTAAAGTAGAAGCTGAAGAAAAAGGCAGTGAAGCAGAGAGAAGGCTGCTCAGAGCTAGTTTATTGCACCTGTCACTAATGGCTCTGGCATTGAAACCAGCATAAATCATACATGGGCAGTCTAGATGAGTGAGGCCTAAACAATAAACACATTCCCTGTAGGCCTCAGAGTTGGGTACCTTATATCCTCAGTAAGTGCATGTCTTAAAATCAGTAGGCTAACTATCACAAAATCCTATATCTAAGGGAAAAATAGAACATATATTATACATATATATATTTCTACATATACATATATATATATTTTTTTTGGAAGAAAGAATGGTTAGCTTTACTAACAATGGTGAAAAGAATATCTTAACAAGTAAGGTAAATAAGAATAAAGATAATACCAACAAGAGTAACTCTTAATACACAAAAACTAGTAAAGATTCAGGATAGGTTAGCATTTACTAAAATGATTATATTACCCAAGGTTTTATACATACACACACACACACACACACACACACACACACACACACACACACACACACACACACATATATATATATATTTGCATTCAATAGCTTAAATACCTGACAAAAAAACTTTTAAAGAAAATGGAAAAAAAACTTAACTTCATTCGTATGTTATCATAAAAAGATGAGAATTGCTTATAGAAATTATATAAATATAGGTTATGTGGTATGCTGAACTAACATCCCAGAAGTAGAATCATACTCTACAGCTGCAAGTTTTTACTCTATTATACTCTGGATAGACTCATCTTACACTACCCAACAGAAAATCATTCAGGAGCAGATTATTCTAAATTCTTATAAGTTTATTAAATATGATAAATTAGAAATATGTAATACTCATTTCATCTGTTTAACAAAATTTACCTTAGAAGGAAATTCATTTCAATCTTTAGACTCTACATATATGAAATAAATTCTTTAAAAAATTAAGAAACATATTTTTAAAATTCAGTTAATATCAACATGAAAAATGGTGTGCTTTCCCATTGCACACACCTCTAGATTTAAGGAAACTCAGAACAATGTTAAAACGAATTTATTAAAAAGGAATGGATTAGTATTATGGTCTGACTGTTTTGAAAAAGGAAAAGTGAAGTCCCCACAATATTTAATGAAAGAATATTAACTGGATGAATCTGCTAACCAGTTAATATTATCCAACAATAAGAAATTAAATGAATTTGTGGATAATATGAGTGAAGAGGAACAGAACACTATTCCCTCATTATATGAATATATGCATGCTATTATCAAAACTAGTTTGACCTACAAAGGAAGCTTGCCCAAGTTATATAAGTTAATTATAAATAATAATAATTTTGATGCAAAATTCTGGAGCATTTTAGATAATAGTGGATTGACTGACTCAATGGATGGTAAGAATAAAACTTAAAGTCAATTATTCAAACTTCTTCAAGTTTATACTGGAAAGTTTTTATGTGGAAATATACTAATAGAATGTTTGTTACTCCCTATAAAATCTCTATGTTTAGTAAAATAATTTCTTCAGTTTATTGGAGATGTGGTGAAGACAGAAAAGCCTGGATACACATGTTTATGGATTGTGAAAAATTAAATGTATATTGAAAAGAGATAAGTATGTTTTTTAAGGGGTTATGGTCAGATTATTGTTCTTTAACTAGATCAGTAATACTAATAAATGTTCCACTTCCTGTATGTGTAAAAGCCAAACAGCAAAAAATGTTTTGGGCTCTTGGGCTCTCTTGGCAGTTGCTAGAAATGTTATTAAAAATGGAAATCAAACTCAGTTCCTACGTTCAAAGAATTTTTTAATTTAACAGCAATGTTATGTAAAACTGAAAAAGAAGTGATCAGAATAAGATTTATAAATCATACTAAGACCGTTATTGGGTGGAATAACCTTGAAATGTTGCTACTGAAATACCAAGACTCTTAATGTGTTAATGGTATAAGATTACCTTGATGGTTCAATGCATTCCTATCACTGAATAACAATATGTGATGTTGAATTTCTTACTTTCTGTATATATATTGTAAATATGTTAAATTAATAAAAATGTTCTTACAAAAGGAATTAATCACACACATAAGTGAACTTCAACAGTATGTTAAGATATTACAATAAGAATATGCTATCACTAAAAAAAGATATAGATCTACTTTTTTTCCTGTTGTAGAAAAGCTCTTTGAACTTATGCAGCCACGTGACATTCCCAAGAAAATGATCCTCTAAGAAGTAGTAAAATTACTTTTAAATGTTCTCCTGAAATCCCAGACTAATAAAGACATCTCTTACCCAGGTGAGAGATTCCTGACAATTTAAAAAGATTGTGCAAAGAAAACCAAGTCATCTAAACAAGGAAAATGTGAGTACATCGTAGTCTACAATAGGCTATCACTGGAGCTAGACAACTTGTGAACACCCTTGGAGAAGTGAATAAATGAACGAGTAATGCAAAGAACTGTAACAGTGATCCAGACACAGAAACCATTAAGATAACCCCCTGTGTAGCAGTTTAATAAATATATTCATTCATTTGACTAGAATAAAATATCTGAGGTGTACAGTCACAGACATTCAAGGGGCTGTAAGTGATGGTCATGTGTGTGTGCGCATGCTGGGAATGTAGATGCTCTCAACTGTTCCTGATTTCACAGAATCTCTTTTTCTCTCACAAACTTTGGCCTGTTCTTTGCTATGTTTGGCAGTTTTCTAACAAATCAATGACAACCATTTGAGTTTCAGATGTAATAGCCTTAAAAATGCATGCTAATGCAAAGCTTGTTACTCTAGCAAGCTTGGAAGTATATAAAGGCAATATCTGCCCCTGACTTTTGGTCCTCTGTCCACCATTATTTGTTAGCATTCTCCTTGATTGTGTGCATATGTGTGTATGTGTCCAGGAGTGCATACTGTATTCTAACAGTATTGAGCAAGAAAATTAAATTCCTGTGTAGCAGTTATTTATGTACTTACTCATTCTTTTGATCGCAGTAAGACATTTGAGTTATATAGTCAATGTCATATGAGTGGCTGTAACTGATGGTTAGATATATATATGTGTATGTGTGTGTGTGTGTGTGTGTGTGTGTGTGTGTGTGGAGAGGGGGGGTTAATATAAACTATCAAGGCCAAATTTGTAATATTTTTATTTACTGTAATCCAATATCTGAGGTGTACCAGTCAATAATGTAGACTTTAATTGTTGGATACAGTGACTGTGAGTGGAACAAAGTGATTTACACTCCTGTTACTTGATCAGGTTAAGCCGTCATTTCTATTGCTTTGCAGAAGTAGTGTGCATTTGTGTGAAGCCAGCCAGAATACTTAACTGTGGCTATATTTTAACACTATCAGATGTCTGAGGTATGAACCATGAACATATTGCTTGTAATTGAAGACTATGGGGATTGTCTGTGATGAAAATGACCGTGTGTGAGGGGAAGTTGTTGCAGTGTATTCAAAAGTAGCAAGTTGGCCATAACTTTTTTTTACTTTCCATCATAGTCAGGCATCAGCATTGTGCTCATTATGTGGCTGCCTAGGCACGGCAAGTGTAATAGCCAATGATCATTGGCAGAGTGACACAATAAGTAGTGCTTCCTTGTAACAGCATTTGGTTGTCTGAGTTTTTGGCTGTGATTCCTTCTGTATGCTGTCTGCGCAGACCCTCTGTCTCTGTGTTGGTTTTATCCACGTATTTTCGTTTCTTCTTCCAGACTTTACCTATGTAATATATGCTGCTGGACATTTGTGTTTTTACTTTCATCCCAATCTCACACCAGAGGGCTACACAGAAGGGCACTGTTTCTTTAGAGGAGTGGGAAGGTAGGCACTATTTCCAGATATGATTTATATATTTTTGTTAGCATTTGTCTTCTCAGTTTATTGACGAACTATTATTTTGTTTGTTTGAACATTAAGCTTTAGATACAACTTCTTTTTTCCTTGAGAGAAAAAATAATACTGACTTGCTTTCCTTATTCATGACCTTTTGTTCAGGCCATCATTAGATCAAAAGGTTGTAAAAAATCTAAAAGATGCATCACATGTCTTCTGAGGAGGGGTGGTTAGTAACCCCCATACCACTGACAATTCATTTACTTCCTCCAAATTTATTATATTGGATTACTGTCCAGTTATGGTGTGGGTTGAAGAAAAGGGGGAGCTAAAAAGTAAAATAAAGTGTGAAAAACAAGAAATAAATAATTTGTCTAGATGGTGTGGAACCAGGATGAGGGGAAAACAGTGATGGGGCTTTGGGGGTTATAAGGGAGTAATGTACAACAGAGAGGACTAAAGAGTCCCTTGTCTAGGGGTACATTTTTGGCTAAGGATAGCCTTGACTGGAATTAGACATTTGAGGTGTATACAGTCAATAAAGTGGCTATCATGAGTGGGCACATACTGATTCTTTCTGTGGATGAAAGTGTATGACCTCATCTGCTTTCTGACTACAGGTAATGGTCACTGGCCTGCTGTAAAACAGCCCTACCCCATTCCAATGAGCCCCATCCATTCAGTTTCTTCTTGCAGCCCTGCTTCCTTTCAAGTCAACAGCCACCACTGTGTCTGCCCCAAACAATGCCTCCTACCACAAGCAGATGCATCAGTGGTGACAGTCATGCTTGGGGATGGGAGGATGAATGAACTACTCTAAGAATGGCTTTCCAGATGAAACAACCAGTGTAGATAGATGTGGCACACCTAGGAAATCCTGACTGGAAGACCCATGGAAGTGATGCTCTGATTCCACTGTACCTTCAGGATCCACTGCAGCACCCCTATGTGATATCTTGTAAAAGGATGTAAAAAGATAGCAAGTGTCATAAGTCCCAGAACATTGAAACATAACACTGCTGTCACTGCAGGAAAAGAAAGTAGACTGTTGACCTTCAACTGATGGACTGGTCTTTAAAATATGAGGTTTATGACTTCTAGCTTGGCTGCTGCCTCCTAATGAGGTGGAATACTGGAAAAGGGAAGAGACAGTAAGGGGATGTAGGGGGATACTATTAAATTGATCCACTGAGTGGGAAAGTCAGGCAAGTCCTTAAGGATACTGCAAAAGATGCATCATGGAGGGCTGCAGAATCCCTAATGTTGCAAACCATCTTTTTTTCTGGGGTGTAGTCTGCTCTGGAAGGCTGTAAGATCATATTTGTTTTTCTCAGAATGTTGCTCATATGGTAGCTGTTGTCATTTTTTGAACCACAAATTCCAAGCACTTCTCTGGTCGCAGAAAGATGTTCTCAGAGAAGTAAGAACTTCATACTAAAGACTGTAATCCCTTCCTGCTGTCTTTCCTGCAACTTCTTCTTCGTCTTCACTCGTCGTTCAAAAAGGACTGAAATCTCATACAGAGTTTTGGTGAATGATACCTTAAAGTTGTCTGAAAAACTGCAATGATTGATACAGGCATGTCACAGTTCAGCCATGGCTGCTCCTGCTGTATGAGCTGTTTTATAGACTGCATTTTACAAGGGTCACATGGACAGGTTAGATACTACAGCCATCATTGCCACCTGGGACTCAATCTTCTACAAAGGTCTCCATAAGCAATTTACTCTGCATGTTTTATGTTCATTCAGATAAATCACTCTGAAAGTGAATCATGTGTGTCAAGTAATTTAACACCTCAACAGAAAAGGTATCTGATGCACACACATCAGTCCATCACCTAGGACTCCTTGTTAGGAGGAAGAATTGCAAAGCTCTCTTCTGAAGGCTCTTTCTTGATGGCAATGGTCACTACAGCATTGTCAGCTAAAGCAGCCTTGCTTCAACATTTTGTATTCTTTGGAAGCAGAAGGATCCACCCCAGTCTCCTTTGCAGAAGAGCTACCAAATCAGGTTCATGCCAAGGCAATTGCATGACACAAGAAACTATCTTTTTAGCTGAATGGCCCAACCAAGAAGCAGAAGTGATAAAAAGTAAAGCCTTCTTCAGTATGAATTTGACTTCTTCAGGCAATACTGACAGGTCAACACCCTTACTAACACATCCTCAGGATCTTAACAAATGATGGGTCACATCAGGAGGGGAAATGAGGAGCTGCCCTCTTCATTCAAGTCTTTTCTCAGTGTGAGGGACTCTGTCGGGGAGTCAAGATGCTTCATCCTACACCACTGCTTCCTCAGAAAACTTGGGAAACACTTGTCTGTGTGGGAGGGAAGGGAATCTATGCAAGATATTGTTTGCCTATCTGCAGTGGCTTTCTACTACTCTGTCTCTGGAAAGGAGTGGCCAAGAAGATTAAGGACTCAGAAGCTGGATATGCTGGGGTGGAAACTAAATCACTGCAGATTCCTGGCAGATATCAACTGACAGAAGCAGTTGCACAGCAACTGTCTCTAGTGGTGCCAGTGTCAAAAAAGCCTGTGATGTGGAAGAGGTCAGCACTCAGCAAATGGGTACAGAATCTACCCATCTAAGCTCCAACATCACAAGGGACATTAGTACTTAGGACTGCCTTCGTCCCAAAAACTTGAATGCAGATGTAGCTGGCACCAACACTGGCCCCAAAGGCACTACTACAATCATTTGCTCTAATCTGTCAATGCACAGAACCTAGAGCCTAGTGACCATTATTAAACAAACACTGTGGCCACTAACAGAAGATAATTCTGGTGCTGTAAATATACTTGGCACAGACACTGAGATAAGGAGTTGTGGAACAGCTACCAAACATCCACTGCCAAGGTGAAGGCAAATCAGGGAGGCAAGAATCACAAATGGTTTTGGATTTTCTATTGTTGTTCTGGAAACTGAGAGGGAAGAGAAGATGTCCGTTTCTATCTGAACTTTTTAGAAATAGAAGTTTTGCTACTATACTTCTAAAAAGCAAGGCTGAGGAGATTTTAATTAAAAGACATGACTAAGGCCAATAATATTATAAAAAAAGAAGTCAAATATATGTTTATGTTAGACATGAGTCTTGGTAGCTATGCAATAAAAAATATTCACATTAATAAATGCAAAGTTATTTTAGGAAATCAACATTTGGCTTTGGTTTTAAGTTGTCTGACACATTTTGTTTATTGCAGGACATCATATCTTAAGAACATCTAGAAAAGACACAAGCCTTAATAACACACCCATTGACTAAAAAAGAAAAAGGCACATACAGATAAGGGTTTGAAAGGTCGGCAGATACACAGCTGAATGTCCATCTGTTGATCTATAACATATACACAGAACTCTTGGTAGTAAGACACATGCTACAATTGCAGTTCTCAAGAGATGGTTTTACATTGCTTTACGTGTGGCTGTGACAGCTTCTGCCTGAGAATGACTACTAGTAAGCTGAACAGAGTACTTATGACCATAACTTATGAATGTTTTCCTGTATTTCATATTATGTTTTCTTGTTCTATTTCACTTTCTGTAACTGTGGAGCTTTTCTCCCTATGCCCACACTGAGAATGGGTACCAACCCAGTCAGACTTTCCTTGTTAACAAAAAAACAAGTACATACAATAAACATCCATATGTTGTCAAATCAAAAAACAAAAATCAAATAATTATTTTTTTAACACAGTGACATTTATGTAACTTGCAGAAGCTTTTTTTCTTTGTGGTTGACCATCAGTTTATGTATTTTATAGAAGGTGATTTTAAAACTAGGCTTGAAATGAGACAGACTAGATGGCAGATTTTATATGACATTTTCAAATATTCATGATTAAATACGTCTATCAATATTAAGTGCTTTTAATATTAATATTGAGTGTTTTGCCTGATAGTTGGCTTCGAGGATCAAAGAGCAGTCAATGAGTGGTTTCTTGTGGCCCAGTGGTAAAAGGCTCGATTCCCTCAGCCTCCACTGCCTAACTGTGTATCTGAGCAAGTCAGTTAAACAGAAACCACTCACAGGCTAAAGTCTAAAAATGTCCATGGAGATAGTACTTTATCTCAAAAAACAAATACAAATAAAATATTATGCTCCAAGAAAATATAAATAATTTGGGATTTTTATGTTATTTAAACATACTTAAATGATGTTTATTAACTGCTTTTATATTTTATGTTGCTCGAGCATGTGATGTTATCATGTCACCGTATGTCTTTAAATGTTTAGTGATTTTGTAACAAATGTTTTAAAAATGTATGATTATTGTATTTTATGTTATTTACTATGTTTAAATGTTTCTAGTTTGCTTTTATATTTTATACTTCACTGATTTTGCATTATTTGATCAGTTAATATACAATGTGACTATGTTGGCCTTTAAAAGTTCAATGGTTTCATAACATGTTTTTCTTGTTCTGAAGTCTATCATACTTTGAATGAAAGTGTTAACTTATTAAAATTTAGTATCTTGTATTTGTTCACCTTTGGAGTATTTATTGCTAGGTTTTTCTAGTTGTTATCTACATACTCATCAGGACAGGACTGTTTGTTTCCTTGCTTTAAAACCAGGTTCATACAAAATAATACATTCTGCACCTGAGTCTAATTTAAATTCAACATTTTGCTTATTATTAGCACTGATTGCCTACAATCTCATCTACTCATTAGTGATCTTGATGCATTTTTACACCTCAGTCTATCAACTCTTCACTCCAACAGTGGCAACAAAAAGCTTATTTTCATGTTTCAGTTCAAAACATTCAAATTCTTTTAAACACTCATGTTTCCTTTTGCATATCATTGTAAACTGTAATTTTCTAGTATAGATTCCACAAAATGTATTAGAAGCAGGACAAAGTACCTTCTTAATGCTTATAACTATATGTGGTATGAGGTTTGAATATCACATTTTTCCATCACTACAAAAATACATTGTCACATGGCACTGTTTTTTCATATGCATAACTTTTACAAAACAATACTTCCCATTTGTAGCTTTTTTATTGGACCTGGATTTTATTTTACATGTCTTCTTCTTCTTTCGGCTTTTCCCGGTTAGGGGTCACCACAGTGGATCATCTGTCCGCTCATGATTGGCATTGGAGTTTTATGGTGTCGAGTTGCCAGCTCGGTGCCCAACCTTCCACAGAAGGCACACACATACTCACGCCTAGGGCCAATTTAGAGTGTCCAATCCACCTACTGCATGTCTTTGGGATGTGGGAGGAAACCAGAGCACCTGGAGGAAACCCATGCGACCACAGGGAGGACATGCACACTCCACATAGAAGGCACCCCAGCTGAGAATTGAACCAGAGAACCTCTTGCTGTGAGGTGGCAACGCTGTTTTCCTAAATTATTTTAATTGTTTCATTTGCACTGTGTGCATCAATAATTTTTGGCAAAGGCAGGTCAGTTTCTCTTAGAAGTCTACCTTTGTTTCATCACTTCATGTACCAAAAACTGTTCTATCTCTGCTACTCTTATACTATACACAACTCACCAAATTCCCAGTCTTTGGATCTATTCTTCAGGTCAGCAACATAAAAGTAAAGTTGCACAAGTCCTACTCACCTGTAACAGCAAATGTTCAAATTCCTTACTGCCTCGGTAGTATTTTGGGGTATCTGCCAAGGTAATGAGCACTGGTCAGCTTTCAGACACTCAGACTCCCCTCCCTCTCTCTTCCTGTAACAGCTGATTGGCTGAGTATATTCTGACAGGAAAACCATCAACTACCTCAGAAAATTAGTGTCCAGGCTTTTTCACTTCCACAAAGGAGAACAGGAAAGTACCTGAAGCCAGAATCATCTAGCAAGAGTAAATTTGCAGCTGATCAGAATACCATATAAAAAACAAAACCAACCTCTCTATGACCCAGAAAACCCATAATATGTATTTAAACTTATTGGAAACCCTAACCACCCAACCTAATACCATACTCATGGGTGATTTTACTTTTCCCCCTATTAACTGGGAATCCTATATGACACCAAACGTACAGGCACAGAGATTCCTGGATTTTGTAAACACAAGCTCCCTGGAGCAGACTGTCAATACATTGACCAGGTGGGCAAACATACTGGATATGATCCTCACTAATATGAGACAGTGCTGCACACCTCCTAGTGTAGTGTCTTCTCTGGTAAGGTCAGACCACAAAATGGTCTCTTTAGAAGTAAAAATAAAACTTGGAACCCCAGCTACCCTGGAATATTCAGGAACTAATCTAAGGTTAACTTCCTACTATTAAATGATAACCTGGCAATACTTCAAGCTCCCATAAACCTTGGGAATATGGCTGCCTAAGTGTAAATGTTCACAGAAACCCTTTACAAATATATTAATAGCTGCATAGAGGTAGCTGTACCTATCAGGAAGAACTACAGAACTAACTCAAAAAATATGCCACCCCAGTAGAATCACTTATCATCCGACCTATCATCTATAGGCTGTAAAACAGAAGGAAGAAAATCATGGCATAAATTACGAGGTGTAGCACCCAGTAGAATAAAAGCACACTCACCAAACTAAACAAAGAACTCAGAAGACAAATAAAGTCTACCAAACCCACATTTCAGTTGAATTTGGCCTTCCAAGCCAAGAAGAACCATAAGGAATTCTTTAGTTATGTCTGCAACCTCAAAGGCAATACACAGTTGTGCACAGAGCTCATTGTTAATGGAAACACTTATACTGAGACAGAAGACACAGCAAACCTACTGGCTGACAAATTCAGCTCCAACTTTATCCCTCTCTCCCTCTCAACCTCCCCTCAGGAAATACTATCAGCTATAACTCCCATTACTATTACTAGAGTACAAGTCTTTAATGTTCTCTCTAAGGCCAAATACACTGAATCAGTGGGCCAAGACGGGTCTACTTTAGCCGCTCGAAAGCCAAAAACCCAAATACAAATAGCGTGACACATAAAGAGCAAACCGTGAATATGGCGAACGAACGAAACCGCAAAAGTGGATATATCGTATTCGCATAGTTGGCCCATCTGCGGTATAGCTCTGTGAGGGAAGTGTGCAATAGTTACAGACCTTAGGGTTAAGGAGGGGTTAAGGTAAGTGCATAGGTAGGTAGTGTATGTAAGGTTTTGTGTAGGTATGTTTGTAAAGTTTAGTGTACGGTTTTGTTAAGTGTATGTGTGTGGAATATTTAGTTTGTTTGGGTATAGCTCCGTGGAGGAAGTGTGCGGTAGTTACGGACCTTAGAGTTAGGGAGGGGTTAATGATAGTGCATAGATAGTTGTGTATGTGGGGTTTAGTGTACGGTTAGTAGTAGGGTTTTGGTGCTTTAATTTAGGGTTAGAAGTAGGGTTTTGGTTAGTGTATGTATGTGTTGTTTTTATTGTGTTTGGGTAGGTAGTGTGTTGCGGGTGGTGATTTGGCTGACTCTGACGATTCGAGGTTTGAAATTTCACGGTTTAGTACGTTCAGCGTATTCACGGTTCGCTCTTTATGTGTCGCGCTATTTGTATTGAGGGTTTTCAGATTTCGAGAGGGTAAAGTAGACTCGGCCAAGACAATATCCCAGGATGCCTACTAAGTAGTATGAAAAACAACATATCAGGCCCTCTGGAATTGCTATTTAACTGTAGACTTTAAACAGGCTTCATGCCTCATGAATGGAGAAAAGCAACAGTCATCCCTCTGCACAAAGGTGGGCCACTTGCAGACCCTGGAAACTATAGACTCATAAGTTTCACTAGTCTCATATGCAATGCCATGGAAAGACTTATCATAAAAACTGCCAATAATGACACAAGAAACCTTCAGACACTGTATCCAACCAAATTTAGTTTTGTCAAGGGCAGGTCATGCCTAGTCAACTTGGTGGATTCTTTGACAAGGTAACCAAAGCAATGGATGCGGGCAAAACAGTTCACACTGCCCTGCCTACCTTGACCTGGCAAAGGCATTTTACACAATACCCCACTTGGGCATTGTTGACAAACTCAAGAGGTTAGGTATAAACCCATAGGTCACTCAATGGACAGCCAGATGGCTCACAGGCAGGACTCGCAAAGTTAGAACTGGGGAATATACCTCTACAAAAAAGCCTATCACAAGGTGTTCTTCAGGGAATGGTCCTGAGATCGCTTCGTTTTGCCACTTACTTCACTGAAGTCAAGGACAATGTCAACAGCCTCTGGCTGACTAAATTTGCAGATGATTGCAAATTAAGTGCAGTCATAGAATCCCCCACTGACACTAATGTTCTCCTCCCCCACTGACACTAATTTTCTCCAGGAAAGGCTGACACAGACAAATAAATGGTGCCATTGACTAAAACTAAATGCCAGGAACTGCATAACAGTATCCTTCAGGAAGCCATTCACCACTGGTAACTATCATACTCATAACACACTCCTATGAACTGACCCAGTAGTCAGAGACTTGGGGGCACACACAGACAGTAATCTAGCCTTTGATCAACACATGTCTACAGTAGAGAAGAATTAATTCTATGTCGTGCAACCTATAAACAAAGGTAAGTCATTTAGGTCCAAGGAGTTTATTGTTCTACTGTATTTGGCATTCATTAGACCTATCATTGAGTACAATGCTCCCTTTGGTATGTACCTAACCAGGCACATCCTACAACTGGAATGTCCACAGAGATTCCTCACTAAAAGAATACAAAGCATAAGTAACATGTCCTGTGCAGTCCATCTCAAAGCCCTATCCCTGTATTCAAATTCCTACACGCTTTTGAGGGGAGATCTATGCCTGGCATACAAGGCATTTATTTATTTATTTTATTTATTTATAGACCCACCCTGATGGATCTCCTGCATAGCTGTAAAACTAACAGCACTAGAATTACCTATTCTAAACAATTAAACCTTGCCTGTGATATAAATAGGACCTGCTGGACAGACGAGTATGTATCCCAGAGACTACCCCTTCTCTGTAACAAGGTCCCCATCCATTTGAAGCAGAGTTCCTCCCTAATCCAATTAAAATGTAACTTGGATAATTACATCAGGAAAAGGAAATTCATCCCTGGTTTGGCACCTATGTCTCTAATGGGCACAGACACCCTGTAAATGGTTTATATCTCAGGCTCCTTCTTCTAAATGTTTCATATTCCAAGCCCCTGCTTACACTTATTGTACCAGAACTTGTGAGATTTGGGATGCATACCTAGGCTTAAAAAGGCCTTTTTGGTCATTAGCCTGGTACACACCTATGAACCTTGGAACCACTGAATCAGAGTTTGAAATCCATCTCAACTGTGCACAATCTGGGGGGGTGGCAGGTGGGTGCTGCCACAGAGGCAGTGAGGACTTAGAAAATATTCTGTTACATTTAAGTAGGACTTACACAACTCTACTATGTTCATCATTCCTACTGTCTGAGTGGCATTTTCAGTATATTCCCAAAGCCTTCCATATCTGAGATGTGGAAGGAAAAGGATCCTAGCAAAGCCTGCTCTGGACCTTGAAAAGAAGTCCAGTTTGTAGTGCTTTGTGAAGGCATGAATGTTTCTAGAGTCTGCCCCTTTCCAATATGGCATTGAAGAGGATAAGGCCCTAGTCAAGGGAGCCTTAACCTTGCCTGGAAGAGATTTACCATGGTGGGAGTAACAGAAAGCAAGAGAAGAGGACAACCATCAAATAGTTTTCTTAGAGAAAGGATGTCCTGTCCAAACAGCTGCTCAGCATTCCTAAATGGTTTTGTTCTGTCAAGGTAGTATCTGAGCTACCTGTGTGCATCTAAGGTATGTAGAATATTTTCTCCCTTGTTTTTTGAATTAGGACAGAACACTGGGAGATTGACAGCTTGATTAAAGACAAATTCAAAAACAGCTTTCGGCATGAATAGATTAGTATGCAACAAAATCTTGTCTTTCTGAAAATCAGATCGGGATGGCCCACCATGAGAGCTTGCACCCTGAGGCTTGCATTGCAGATGTCAGAGAAATGAATAAAACAGTCTTCCATGTAATTCACTGTAAATCAACCCAAGAGGCAGGCTCAAAAGAAGTTAAGGTCAAGTTTTCAAGAACATAGCTGAAATCCCAGGGAGGAGAAATTTGCATTCAAGTGAGTCTCATGTGCAACATACCTTTCATAAAATGACCACAAAAAGCGATGAAAGAGAGGGATCTGTGGACAGACAAACTGAGATGGCCATAAGATGCACTGACAGAAACATATGATTAACCATCTCAAAGCAGCTCATGCAAATATTTCAAAACCAGAGGGGGTCGAAACCCTTTCGGGACCTCTGTTACTGAATAGGAATAACATAGAACACCTCTTCTACTTGTAAATGCAAATTTTCTAGTTGCTGGTTTTCTCACCTCCCTAAATACCCGCTACATAGCCTCATGGAACAAGTGGCTAAAAGGTATCAAAATAGAATCATCCAGGCTGTTTGCTGTAATTGATCTAATTTGGGGCGTACCATTCCCCCCTAACACTATCTGAGCAGATTCAGTCTGTGAAGAAGCTTGTGGTAATTGCCCTTGGCCAATTCCATTAAAATGGAGAACCAACTTTGTCTAAGCCAAAAGTGGGTTATCGTAATGATCACTGGTGATGCTTTCTGAATCTTTAGAAGTACATTGGGAATCATTGGAAAGGGTGGAAATGCATATAGGAACATTCCCAGCCATTGGAATGATACAGCATCTGCCATCCAAGCATTGCTGAAAGGATGTGTTGAACAGAATTTTTTTCAGTTGTCTGTTTTGAATGGATGGAACAGATCTACTTGAAGTGTTCCCACATCTGTATCAAGACTGGAAGACCTCTACATGGAGCTTCCATTCATGATGTACTGTCCGGGATGTGCTTAGTCTGTTTGCCACTCCTTTTTGCTCTGACGGAATGCACAAGCCTTGAGGATTCAGAGAATGCTGTAGCTCCATCTCCCAGTCCATCACTGCCAACTGGCAAATAGGGTATGACCTTATACCCTCTTTGTTTGTTCATGTACCATATCAAGGTAGTGCTGTGACCACTAGAAAAGGACCTAGAGTCCATAAGTAGTGAAGAACTGTTAAGGCATGAATTACTTGGCTAACAGTTCTTTTACATTTATGCACTTGTACGTGTCTTGAGGATCCCAGGAGTCTTGCACTTAACTGCCATGGACACTGCTCCCCAAGTAAAATCTGAAGAGTTCATATGGACAGATTGGACTGGGATCTGAATAGAGAAAGTGGGTCCTAGATTCAGAAACAGTTGATCCCTCCTCCACTACAATTCCTTTTTCACAAATCCAAGTACCCGTAACTGGAAAGCCAAGGGGTGAAGGTACTGGGATCGATAATTCTGCAAGGATCATTGAATTTTCTCATGTGTAGTCTGGCTAGTAGAATCATGAGGATCTTTGATGCCATCAGGTCTAGTGTTTTGAGAACTCTCTTGCTGAGGCCACGTCTAGAAGACAGAAATCTAAGAAAATGCCCTGATAAGTCAGAACTTCTTCTGGCAAGAAGGCCATCCTTTTTACTGTGTCTATCCAACACCCCAGGAAAACAGTTCTTTGAGAGGGTGTGAGTCAGGAATTCTGAAGGTTCAATTTAATGGCCAGGTGGGAATGGAAGGATAAACTCCATGCTTCTGAATACAGAATATGTACAACTCAACAAGCCATCTAAATAAGGAAAAATATGTTTGCCTAAGGTTATGCAATAGGCAACCACTGTGGCCAGGCACTTTGTAAACACTCAAGGTGCAGTAAATACCCCAAATAGTAATGCAGAAAACTGATAACGTAAGCTAGACAAAGAAAATTTCACAAATGTCTTGAATTTGGGAGCAATATGAATATGATAATAAGTGTCCTTGAAATCTAGTCACCATGAAACAAAGGTCTGGAAGCAACAATAGGACTGATTGTAAAGTGAGCATTTTGAATTTCAGAACTTATACAAAGGTATTTAGAAAAGACAAAACTAGGATGGTTCTCCAGGAATGCTCTTTTTTGATACCAAAAAGATTCTGGAGTGAAATACTTTGCCTTTGTGTATTGCAGGCACTGGTTCTACGACTTCTGCTACTACCATGTGATGGAACACTGGAAGAAACAGCTCTGTCTGGTCTTGTTGTTATGGAGGAATTCCCCTCAGAGGTGGACAATATTCTATCCACTGCCAAGTACATCCTTTATGAATTAATCTCTGAACCCATTTGTCTGAGATTAGTTGTGGTTCAGGTACAGGGTTTAGAGAAAGCTTGGGAGAAGAAGACAGAGAAGGAAGGGCAGGAGGAGGGTAGGGGGTTCTCTGTGACTTGGCATAGTTATTCCTTTGCATGGAGTTTATTCTTTTTCAGAAATGAACCCCACATCTTTGGTTTTGAAGAATTATCATCTGCCCATTTCCTTTGTAGCCCTTGACTTTTGTTTGTTCTGCCCCTTGAAGGAAGACAACTTGGTTGGGGAAAACTTGAGTACATGAAACATCCTAGCTACCCCACGCATTAATAAATCTAATAATAAAATGAAAGTCAGGGGCTCCCCAAATAGGCTTATCTGAGCAGTAAACCTGAAAATCAGCACTAGAGCCTAGGAAATGTCAAAGGAATTTCTTCTTTGGATGGCAGAAAAAAACTGAACACACACTTCATGTGACAGCTGGAGGCTTTCCTCTCTAGATATGCCTGGCCAATCAGCTGTCACAAGAGGGGAAAGGGAGAGGAGTATGAGCTTTTGAAAGCTGGCAAGTACTGGATTACCTTGGTAGATAACCCAAAAAGCCACTGAGGTAGTGGGAATTATGAACATCATTCATAGTCTCTGCTGTGCCATATGTGCACTTGTATAGAACTAACAATAGTTCTCAAATTTCTCTCTTAACTGTGTTATCTTTTCCTTCCGTTCTTCAAGAAAAATAAAAAGGACATCTCCAAACTCTGTCTTCCTACTGAGTTTTAATTGCACTCTAATAGCATAACTCTATAGCATACCCTTCCTTTATTTCTGAATGCTGCAAAGCATGTAGGACAGAATTATTGTTATCCGTCCTGCCTGCTCTGTCATGACAAACAGAAATGTAGAACTGTGGTGCTTCCCAGCTTCAAGGACCATCAGCTGCACCTGCATAGGAGACCTGGTAGTACAATCTGGCTGTATGCCTGTTATACCAGTTTACCATCTGGTGAAGCTGTGGTGATGGTAGGCTTAGGGTATATTCAGCAGTCATGTTCCTGACACAGTGGATGTACTTCCCAGTTGTTGTGCTGGCACTGCATAGGATAGCGTAGGAAATGAGAACAAAAAGGAAAGCTCCAGCAGGTAAAACTGAGCCAGGCACAAACAATTTCTGTAAAATGACAGAAACCAGGTCAAGGAACCACGTAAGAATTAACAAGTACTATTCAAAATAAATAAAGGCACTTACTAATTCTTCCATGGTTCCTTGAGCTGGTTTCTGTAATTTTGTAGTGAAGGAATTACTTTGACCCAGTAAGATGTTACACCAGGGGGACAGAGTTGGAATTTAGTAACAGAACACCTGCAAAATGGTGAGTCTCTCCTCAATAATACCCCCAAGTTCTTGGAATCCAACCCACTTACACTTAAGATTTGCTCTAACTTCCATGACATCTTTAAATAGAGAGAACTCTATAGAATAAAATGAATACTACACATGACATACAGCTTTCTGTAGCTAGCTCACTAGCATTTAAACACGTATATCGCATATTTTAGCCTACCTCCTCCTAGGAACATAGATGTTTAATACAGCCCAGGGAAGGTCCTCAAAACAGCTTTCTATCTATGGGAAAAGTGGATTAAATTGGTCAACAATCATTACATTATCTCGATGCTCAATGTGCTCACTCCCATACCCAGTATCTATAACAGTAGACAATGCAGAGTTATCCATTCTCACCAATTCCCACAGCACAGACAGACAAAGAAAGAACGATGTGGCACAATTAACAATTTATACCCAGGTACTTTAATATACTTTAAGGTTTGATTAGCATAGCTGTAATTTTACTATGCATTATTATACCTAGTTTTATTTTAAGATCTTGCCTAAATATAGCAATTAGAAAGTTTAGCAATGCTTAATTGCCTGTGAAAAAGGTTAGTCAGAAAGACTATGAATTGGCTTGAGGTGTGATATTTCTTGCTTTGCAAACAAACTATGCAATGTACACTGATTCAGTTATTCACTGACTGGTTCATAGGTTCATAGGTAGGTACTAGGCTATTGGCCCAATGGCCAAAGCAAGCCTAGCCAACAGTGTATTAGCTTCCACCACCCATGTATTGTTAAATTCCTGCCCCACTATCGAGCAGTGCCCCAGACATAATCCCAGGGGTGAACTTCCTATCACCCATCCACTTATCAAGGTTTTCCTTGAATAATACTAATGATGAGCTCTACTTGATGTGGATGGGAATTTTGTTGCAGAGTATGGGAAGTCTCTGGGAGAAGAATCTATCTCACCAGCATGTCCTATTTATTGTTGTGGTGAGGTTTAGGTCCCTAGAGCATGTGGCTCGTGGAGATTGGGGTTTCTTCAATTGGAGCATGTCCAGCAATTCCGGGTTTGACATAGCTTTGTATGTCAGACAGAGGTCTCCTCAGAGTAAGCAGTATGCGACCAACTAGAGTTTGAGTTTCTTGAGCCAGTCTGCATAGGGCAATTGTTTGAGGCCAGCAATCCTCTTGGTGAGGTACTTTTGGGGCCTCTCAAGTTGTTGTAGGTGTCTTGTGAGGTACACCCCAAATAGGGCATTGTATTCAATGAGGGGTCTGATAAGTGATGAGTAGAGGGGAACAATGACTTCCTTATTCCTAGATGCAAACCCTTTTGTGATTAGGTGGACCACTGTTGCAATGTGGTTATAAAATGAGAGGTTACTATCCACTTGGGTCCCAAGGTCTCTTATCACACTTTCTATGTTAAGTAAACTTCCCCCTATTTGGGAATTCATGGGTACTGTGTTTTTACCAAAGGGGATAACAATGCACTTTTTGGCATTTAGCTTGAGGCCATGATGTTGACACCAAATGTCTGTCTCAGTGAGACCCTTTTACAGGATGTCTACGCCAGCAGGGGAATTGATAATGGCACCTAGTTTGCAGTTGTCTGCAAACTTGGTTAGCCATAGACCCTTGGTGTTTGCTTGCACTTCAGAGAAGCATATATCAAACAGGAGGGGTCCCAAGACTGAACACTGGGGTACACCACTTGTCACTGGTTTGGAGTCAAATCTGAAGTCTGCAACTCTTACCATGTGGGTTCTGTCCGTCAGCCCATTGGCCACCCATCTCATGATGTAAGGGTTTATGTTAAGGTTGATGAGTTTATCTATGATTCCTGAATGACGGATAGTGTTGAAGGCTTTAGTGAGGTCCAGGTAGGCTGTGTGGACTACCTTGCCCTCGTCTATGGCCTCAGTAACTGTTTCAAAGAAGTCTACCAGGTTTAGGAGACATGACCTACCTTTTACAAATTCAAATTGGGTAGCATCCAGAGTTTGGAGGTTACCAATATCTTTATTTATGAGTTCCATGATGACACACTCCATGGCCTTGCAGACCAGGCTTGTCAGGCTAATAGGTTTATAGTTCCCGGGGGTCTGTGGCAGTTCCTCCTTTGTGGAGTGGGATAACCGTTGCTGTGTGCCATTCTGTGGGCACATAGCCTGTGGTGAGGCTTTGATTGAACATGGATTTTAGGTGTGTGGCTAGTTCATTTTGGAGTTCATGTAAGACGCAGCCTAGGATGTTATCCGGTCCCATGGATGCTGTGTTTTTGGCTTTAGAGAGTGCCATTTTTGCCTGTTTGTGATTACTGGGGCTTTATAAGCATCTGGTATAGTTATAGGCCCTTTGGGGAGGTGAGGGGGATTAAAGTTTGCACTGAACCTATCTGCCAATATGTTGGCAATATCAGTTGGCTCTGTATATTTTGTGCCATTCTGTTGTAGCTCGGTGCAGATCTGGGTGTTGCCATGGAGGTTCTTGACATAGCTAAAGAATGCCTTGTGGTTGTCTTTGGAATCCATGGCAATTTTTCTTTCAAAATTAGCTTTGGAGGATTTTATGAGGGATCTTTGTTTCTTACTGAGGCCCGTCAGTGAGTTCCCTCCATACCTGGGTTTTTACTCTCTTTTGCAACAGTTTCTTCCTTCTGCTGTAGAGCTTGTTAATGGTAGGGGACCACCAGGTTGGCTTCCTTTTTTAGGAGGATAGCGTCTTGGTTTTGTTGGGGATAGCACAATCCATGCACTCATGCAGGTGCTTGTAGAGTGCATTTGTGTAGGATTCAGCAGCTGTGACTGTATTATCCATCTGCAGGGGCATTGTGAAGTTAGTCACCTGAGTTTTGAGTAGTTTGAAGTTTGCTTTGGAAACAGTTTTTACGATGGTTTCCTTGTGTGGGGGTGGGGTCAGGATGTGGATATCTAGGGTGATTAGTTTATGGTCTGATCTAACAAATGAGGAGTTGAACTCAAGCACTGAGCACCAGTCTCCCATGCTGGTGATGACCAGGTCCAGAATATTGTTGCCCCTGGTGGGGGTGTTGACTAGTTGATCCAGGGCATTAGAGTTAATAAATTCCAGGAACTGTTGAGCAAGGAGGTTATTACAAGAGTAGTTTTCCCAGTTTATGTTAGGGTAGTTGAAATTGCCCATTATTATGGTGTTTGGTTGGACTCTCATTTTTTCCAATGTCTCCAGGAATGAGGAGTGAGGGTCCTGGGTCATGGTGGGGGATCCATAACAAGCTACAATTTGGAATGCATTTTGCCCTGGGTTAGTTGCACTTAGATAATTTCAGAGGCATCGTGTTTTGTGACTAGCCTGGAGGTGTGGATGTCCTTCATAAATATGGACACACCTCCGCCCTTCGTGTTTCAGTCCAGGTTTTGTGGCCGAAATGTGTGGTTTGAATTATAGCCTGGTAGTGCTGGGGTGCTCTCAGGAGCCTTGAACCAGGTCTCAGTCACTGCACAGATACCAATGTTCTCCATTTTGAAGAGTGCCTCCAGTGTGTGCATTTTGAGGTTTAGGCTCCTAGCATTGAGTAACACTGCTCTCAGTTTTTTGTTGCCTGTAATTCTTATGGTGGTGGGTTTGTTTTTTGAGCCTTGCCTAAAAAAGGTACTATAGGGGCGGCAAGAGCCTTGGACAATATCCTGAATCTCAGGGGTGACAAGTGCAGGTCATCTCTGGCGAAGCATTGTGGCCTGTCAAGCATGTCATCCCAGGCAGACAGATACTGGATCCCCTTTGAATGACACCAGAAGCTTAGCCAATTGTTGAAGTTTATCATCTTATCCTTGCACTGTGGTATCATTTTTGGTGAAGGCAGGATGCTACTCAGGGCTAGGGTCATACCTGTCTGGACTACAATATCAGAGAGCTCATCCATGTCTCTTTTCATGTAGTCCAGGGAGGTATGTCTCAGGTCATTTACACCAACATGGACTACGACAGAGTCATATTTGTACTTGCCTTGTAGTGACCTGAGTGCATGTGTTATGTGGTGGACTCTGGCACCTGACAAGCAGCTGACAGTAACCTTCTCTTTGTCCTGCCTGGTGAGTGGACATCGGTGTGCCTGACTATAGAGTCAATTATCACTAGTGTGTTGGGTATGTTGTTTTGCCTTATGGGCTGTGCTTGTGCGGCACACCGAGTTTGTAGGCTATGTGTTGTTTGGGGAATGTTGGTGGGAGGAGGTTGCTTGTATATCTGCTTTGGAGGTCTCTGTTGCCTAGGCAGATTTAGATTTTTAATCAGAGCCTCCGTATATGTCTTGGTGTTTGTATGTGTGGGTTTTGAGAGTGTGGGTTTAGTTGGACTACGTGTTGCGAGTTGTTACCGTCTCTTCTTGACTGTCTGTTCTAGTCTTGGTCGGGGAGAGCTTTGCCTCTAGATTGGCTGTATAAGTGCATCTCTCACAAGTGTTAGTGTCTGGTGGTAGGAGGAGAGGGTTGTCTGTGTACATGAGGCAGTTGTAGCATTGCCTCTAGATGCCCTGGCTCATCAGGTAAGCTGGAGAGTACACCGGGAGCTGCTTCTTGGACGTGCCTGAATAAGTAGGGAAGTATAAAGACTATTCCCTTCTGGCAGATGCAGGGGTTAAGTGCTTAGTGCTGCAGTAGATTTAGAACAAGTGCTGGGCTGAAAGGTGTGGGTCTGAGTGCTTTAGGCTGAAAGACTGACAAGTTATAAGGGAAAAACTGAAGAGCAGACTTTGTGCAGCCGGGGATGGTTAACCCCAGCTAACCGGTGCTGCACTGTGCGCAAAAGCGGGTTTTTATAGTAGGAAGATAAAAGGGATAGAAATTAGCCCAAAATGGCCAATAAACTACAAATTCTGAGCTGAAAACCACTCCTCCAGGGACAGATAGGCTGCCCAAAGCTCCCTACTCTCACTGGTGAACAGAGAAACTTCTTTGGTTGCTCTTCCTCCTTCGTTCCCCACTGTCCTTCAGTTCTGCTTGAATAAGCTCTTTGTTGTGTGTTCACTCATAGAAATGCTGGTGTAGGACTGATTTTTATACTGCATTTTGATTTCTTACGTAGACTAACCCCATTCAGTCTGGTGTACCTCTATTTCTTTCACCAATCCTCTGTCTTCCACGTATCACTATATGTTTAAACTAACCCTTGATTTCTCACTATTATATCTTTATTTTATTTGATCATATCTGATTTCTGTGTGTTCTAAGTTATTGGCCCTTACTACTTCTAATGCCAACCCTCTGTTTTGAGGTGTGATCCTTTATTATTGTCTCATTGCATGCTATTCACAACAGTATGCTGTCTTTAACTGAAAGTGTTGAGCACTGCACATACAACATGCACATAACATTATGATTACAGAAATTGCAACTGATTTTTTCATTTTTTTCAATATTCTTATCTTCAAGGCTAAACTTCTGTATCAAAGCTATTCAGCTAAAAATGTTGTCTTGCAAATTAAAAAAAAATGAATACATTCTAATAACCGCATAAAGTAAAGCTACTTTGGGTACTTTGGAACTAATCTTGTTAGCAGTACAGGAAACTAACACCTTGGTTGAGTTTTTTGATAGCATTTGTACTATCCAAATAAAAATCCAACTGTCTGTGGACATCCAAAGAGTGTAACAAATATTGTCCTCTACTGGAATATTCTGAAAAAAAACACAGGTAAACTGATGCATCAATTAAGATTCGTTTCTGTTTGCAAGTTTTAGCACAGAAGAAGGATTAGTGTACATGGATATGCTGGCTTTATGAAATGCAAGATAAGGAAGCTCTAAGGAAGCTCTGTGTACAGATCTTGAATCTCAGAAAGCCTTCTTGCTGATGCCTCCATAATTAAAAGGTTTTAGAAGACATAGTTTTGAGATCTGCCTTACATAATGTCTGAAGTGGAGGCAATGTTAATTTTTCTGACATGAAGTTCAAGTTTCAAGGTGGAATAGGATCCTTGAGGGGAAGGGGGGATCCGAGCGGGAAAGTTCCCTTAAGAAAGGTTTTGTGATGAAAATTAGATAAATTAGATAGTTTTGTAATCTGCACCTTTTCCAAGGGACTCCCTTTCAGCTCCTGTGCCAAGTACACTAAAACAGCCAAAACAACAGCTAAAAGGAGGGTCTAATCTCTTATCTAATCTCTTAGAAAAGGTACACATTACAAAACAGCTTAACCTATCCTTTTAGTTCTTACTAGTGGTTTGTCTGTGGACTGAAGCAATAATTTGGACAACTCTAAAGGAGCAAAGAATGTCTCCAGTCATAAAGGGAAGTGGAGAAATCATATGGTGAGGTACAAGGAGTAAATGTCTGGGTGAAGCTTGCCAGACAGGTGAAGCTGTAGGGCTCTTGAGGCCTTCAGATGTAGAGGCTTCTCCAAGTGATGAGGCCACTAGATGAAAAACCATGGCTGTTGGAGCCAAAAAAGAGCCATCTAAAAGACTTTTGCAAATAATTACTTTCTAGATAAACTTGGCAATCAGGGGAGGAGAACACATCCTAGGACTGTTTCCCCATTCAGGGTATCAGAGAAAGGCAGTGCTGCATTTAATATTGGTAAGGGATGCATAAAAGTAACAGCAATGTTTTCCCTTGTGACAAAACAGACTCTGTTATGTCAGATTGATGGACTACTCATGATTCACCTGGAGACAATGACTGATCATCATTGCTAATGGACTGGTCTCTACAAGAATGAGGGCTATAATGTAAAAGGAAGAATTTGAGCTGGGATATGAAGAACCTGAAGCAAATTAAGTTATTCAGATGGAAAACGAAAATGCAATTCAACTGCAATATTTTTGAAAATGTAAATGTTTTACTTATATAGGGATATGGGATCATCTCTAAATACTCCAAAGTGAACAGTAGCAGAATAAATTTGTGGACAACTGGGGAGCACAGAGCTTTGCCAGACTAAGGAAAGCAGTTTGAAGTCTGGATAAAGCCTTTGTGCCAAAGTTGGCTTGAGCCTGTGTTATGAACTGTTTCATGAAAAGGGTGGGCATGATCACCTTGGATCAGGAGTTATTTTGCTTTTCTTTTATTCAAAACAAGTATGTTTCATCTCATAATGATTTAAATGAATTTTAGTAGTCTAATCAATACTGTGTCATCATTAGATGTTATTTAATTGCTCGAGACAGCATCACCTAATTGTTGTCCATATTTGCACATAACATTAGTAGAGACATTAGTTGGTTTACCTGTAAATAAATTGTACTGTGCCCAGTTATTCTTTCTCTACTCTGCCAAATATCTACACTGCTCAAGGCAAAGACATTGATTCTAGCTCCGTGTCCTCTCATATTCTGTGGTCATTTTTTGTATTTTGCTCACTGCACCTTCTTATTAATACTGGACTATACAGTCTACAGTATGGAAAAAAAATAGAAGTTATGTACTCACATTAACATTCCATGTGAGTTGTTCATCTCGCCTTCATTCTTACAGATGGGTTCGGAGTTGATCCTTGGCTCCGAGTCAGCCAACTACAAAGCTCGAGGTCTTCAGACAACTTGAGGCCAAGTCCCTATCCCATGATGCACCTTGAGTTACCTCAGATCTTGTTTGCTGCCATTCTGTCACTTTTTAAGGTAAAAAAAACATAGGAAGACAAAGCAACCATGATAAAACTAGAATCTCGGTCCTAGAAAAAGTCTGGAGAAGGTAGAAGGGTGAGAAGTCAGAATGAAGGAGAGATGAACAACTCACATGGAATGTTATGGTGAAGTTATTCTATCTCGCCATTCATTCTTACAGATGGGTAGCGTCCCAAACACCATCTTTCTCAAGTGGCTCACGGGAGTATGTTTTTCAGGACAGTAGAACCAAAGAAGTCCCTGTCCTCGGAGTCCCTATCGACTTTGTAATGAGTGATAAAGGTATGAGGCTTTGACCAAGTGGCTGCTGCAGAAATATTGTCTATTGGTAGCCTAGCTGAAAAGTCAGAAGATGTGGACACAGATCTGGTAGAATGAGCCTTAATTTTTTGTTGTAGAGGTAAACTGGCAACTAAATAAGTGAAAGTGATGCAATCAGATAACCATTTTGATAGGGTTTCTTTTTGCCACAGGCGTACCTTTTCTAGAATCTGAAAAGGAAAGAAAAAGTTGTTTGGATCTTCTGAATTCTTTGGTTCTATCTAGGTAAAATTTGAGCTGTCTGTGAACATCAAGTTTGTGCAGCATATACTCCAAATTGTTGGTGTGTTCAGGGAAAAACACTGGTAAATCTATAATTTGGTTAAGGTTACCTTCAGTAGAAACTTTAGGTAAGAATGAAGGATTTGTTCGCAGTGAAACTCTGACAGCATGAAAAACCAAATACAGAGGTTTTATGGACAAGGCTTGTAGTTCTGAGGCTCTTCGAGCAGATGTGATGGCTACTAAAAAGATGGTCTTCCAAGACAAAAATTTCAAATCGCATGAAGCTGGCTCAAAAGGTGGGAGAATAATGCGTGAGAGCATAAAATTTAGGTTCTAGGGGCTATAAGGGGATTTAACTAGTGGTCTAAGGTGGAAAGTCCCTTTGAGAAAGGCTTTGGATAGCTTGTGTGATATCATGTTAAAGCCTTCAGTACCAAGATGAAAATTAGAAATGGAGGCAAGCTGTACACGAATTGTAATTGCTGCCACTCTTTTGTTGAAAAGCATAGTCAAAAATTCTAATATAGAGGAAATAGAGGCTTGGAAACGGTCAATGTTATTCTGAGAAGCCCATATGGAAAATCTCTTCCATTTGCTGAAGTACAACTTCCTAGCTGAGGATTTATGAGAAGATATTGAGATATGTTGCTTTTCGTTTGAGAGGTTATGGAACCTGGCTATGTTGGGAATTGGAGCAGCCAAGCTGTCAATTTTAGGGACTGAAGGGAAGTATGAAGAGCCCCCAATGAGTGCATCAGACGGTCCAGAATCCAAAGCTCTTCCAACAGATGAGATCGAATGAAGGGGAACCAAACCTGAAGAGGCCAATGAGGGGCTATTAGAATGATTGTCCTTCCCAGGAATTTGACTTTCTGTAATACTTTGGGTATCAGGGGAATTGGTGGGAATGCATAAAGGAGACCCGGAGGCCAATCGTGTATGACTGCATCCCTTGGGGAAACTCCCAGAAGGGGAATCAGGGCAAAGTAGCTTCTGCATTTTGTGTTCATAGGGGATGCAAAGATCGCAGCAAGGCTGGCCCCATTTGCGGAATATTCTGTCCGCTATTTCTTTTTTGAGGGACCACTCATGAGGCAACAAAATTGCCCTGCTCAATTTGTCTGCAATCGCATTGGATTTCCCCAGAATGTGCATTGCTATCAGAAAGAGCTGGGTGGATGTAGCCCACTGCCATACTCTTATGGCCTCTCGACAAAGGGGATAGGACCTGGTTCCTCCTTGTTTGTTTAAGTCCAGACCACCGACATGTTGTCTGTCTGAATCGCAATTGTCCTCAGAGGGAGAGAGTCCTGAAAGTACTGCAACACCAAGAGTACCACTCTCATCTCCAGGACATTGATATGCAGATGTGTCTCTTGTTCGATCCATGTGCCTTGGGCTGTTCTTCCCTGAAAATGTCCCCCCACCTGATCAGGGAAGCATCCGTGGTCACCGTGGCCTATGGTGAGGGTAGGATAAAAGGATGGCCGATCATTACTTGCAGAGAGGTCAACCACCACCGAAGATCATTTTTGCATGTGTTTGTTAGAATAATAAGATGTGACATTGGGAGTGCTTGATAAGACCATTGCATGAACAGAAGCCAATGTAGAATCTGCATGTGCATACGACCCAACAGAATCACTATTATTGCAGCTGCCATCGTCCCCAACAATTTTAGCACTTCTGAGGTTGGCACCTTGTCTCTGGATATGGCATTCTGAATTTGCTGATGAAGTACTGATATCCTTTCTGATGGAAGTTTTAAAGTGGTGGTGGTGGTGTCCAATTCTGCTCTCATAAAAACAATATGTTGCGATGGTGACAAGGCAGATTTTTCTGAGTTTATGGTAATGCCCAGTTGATTGCAGGAGGAAGTGTGGTGTCCCTGGCTTGTATCAGCTGATGCCTGGTGATGGCAGTGAGGAGCCAATCATCTAAGTATGGAAACATCTGGAATCCCAAATGTCTCAGGTGAGCTGTGACCACTGCCATACATTTGGAAACACTCTGGGGGCTGTAGTGAGACCAAAGAGCAGGGCTCGAAACTGGTAATAATTGGCTCTCTGTCGGAAGTGCAGATGATCCCTGGATGGTCTGGACATTTTTATGTGGTTGTACACATCCTGGAGATCTATTGAGCACATCCAATTGCCTTTCCCTAAGAAGGGAAGTATCGACTGTTGCGTGACCATCCGGAACTTCTCCTTCTTGACAGATCTGTTTAGCCTGCTGAGGTCCAAAATAGGTCTCCAGTCCCCCGTCTTTTTTGGAACTAAAAAGAATCTTGAGTAAGTTCTGGATCCTATCTGGTCTGCTGGGACTGTTTGGATGACTTTTTTTCTAGCAACGTTTGGACCTCAACTGTTGCTTGTTCCTTGTAACTGGGTGGAACTTCCAGGATTTTTGTTATCAATGGGGGTGGGGGAGTGGCAAAGGGAATAAAATATCCTCTGGAAACTACGCTTTGTACCCAGTTGTTGTTTGTTATTTCTAGCCAGGCATCTGGATACAAAGATAAGCGACCCCCGACTGCCTCCAGAGTAGGACAGTTGGGTCTCCTTTCAGGAGCGCTGGTAGGGCTTCCCAACAAATTGGTCTCTGTCACCTTGGTTTTGCAGACCCCCTCTGCCATGAGGGTGGAGTCTTCCCTTATTACCCCCTCCTCTGCCTCTGGAGGGGGGTTCACCATGTGTGTCCAGAAAGGCTCCTTGGGCTTTTCAGAACCACATCTTTCCTCCCTTTTAACCCTTGGAGTAGGGTCTGGTAGGGGTGTAAAAATGGATTCTGATGGCAGACAAGAGTCTTTCCTTCCTGCTCACAACTGGTCAGTTTCCTTAACTTTGGGCCCGAAAAGTGATGAGCCATCAAAAGGGGGTGTTGACAAAGGATGACATAAAGGGCTCCGCAAAGGAACATAAGTGCATCCAGGAGTGTCTCCTGAGAACAATTACATACCCGCTGCCCTACTATTCCATCAGCTGCATATGAGATCAGACCCATAGAAGAGTTCACTATGGAATTAAGGGTAGCAAACTTGGAAGCAACCTTGTCTGAAGCTTCCTCAGCTACCATACCCTGTAGAGTACATTCAAGCTCTTTTAGGAGATCTCTTTGCAGTCTTGTGAAGTGTGAACGCATGGCAAAAGTTGCTGAACTACACATGCGCTTCCCATACCTATCCATGATCCTGGAGTCTCTGTTACGAGGATGGATAGAGAAAGAAGTTTCTGACATCTACTTTTTGGTGGCTGCTGCCACCATCATGGCATCGACAGGCACTCCCTTAGTGAGAAAGGTCTTATCATGAGGGGCAGAAATAAATTTATTGGGCCTCCTAGGGACAGGCTCCATGGTGTCCGGAGACTCCCATGTCCTTCATGAGACCAGCTCCATAAGCTCATCGAAGGGTAGAGACACCCAAGAGGTGGAGGGCTGAGACCCAAAAGCTTTCAGGAGGACAGACTCATCTTCAGTAGGGTTGGTCGGCTTCCAGCCACCCCTCTGCTTAAGGATTTCCAATATATCTGCAAATGAGATATCTTCAGAGGGGGACCGTGGGGACCCTTCTGATTCATCTAAATCAGTGTCAGATATGAGAGACTCCTGCGGGGAGTCTAGATGCTTCCGCTTGCAAATTCTCTTTCTGGGAACCTCAACAGTGGGAGCTTCTGGTGAGGTCTCAGAAGAGCAGGGACCACCCAATGGGCCTTCCTGAGGCTCAGGGTCTCTATGCTTCAAAGGGATCTGTGAGGCAGAAGTAGACACAGGCGCTTTTGAGGAAGAGGTAGTTGGTCCTGAATAAGAGGTTATGTACCTACATAACGTTCCATGTTAGTTGTCTTCTTCTCGCCTTCTTTCTTGCTGGATGGGTACGGAGCCGATCCTCGGCTCCGACTCGGCCAATACTAAAGCTCGAGAGCTAATTCCACCGGCTCAAGGCTCCCCTATATCCCACAATGCTAGGCAGTAACTACTCAGATCTCGTTTGATAGCTAGACCAAGCAATTCTAGCCTCCATAGAATGGAGAAGAGTAACCCACCTCTATATAAACCAGAGTGTAAGGTATCCCAGACCTAACAAAAGGGAAAACAGAAGTGGTAGAACGTGTGGGAATGAAACTCTTCCAGAGGAAGATCACAAAATGAATTCCTATCGGTCTGTCCAGGCTTGGGGGAAGGAGGGTGGGACGCAAGAAAGAAGGCAAGAAGAAGACAACTAACATGGAACGTTATGGTAGGTACATAACTTCTTAATGTTAAGTTGTCTATCTCGCCTTCATTCCTGCTGGATGGGACCGCGTCCCTAGCACCTTATCCCGGGTGGCCTATTGGAACAGACTCTTGAGAACAGTGGAACCAAAGTTGGCACGGTTTCTGGAGACCATGTCCAATTTGCTGGATGGGACCGCGTCCCTAGCACCTTATCCTGGGTGGCCTATCGGAACAGACTCTTGAGAACAGTGGAACCAAAGTTGGCACAGTTTCTGGAGACCATGTCCAATTTGTAATATGAAATGAAGGTATGAGGAGAAGCCCAAGTGGCTGCTGCACAAATTGAATCTATTGGCAGCCTGTCCTGAAAAGCTACGGATGTAGCTAATGCCCTGGTTGAATGAGCTCTAGGTCTTGAAGGTAGTTTTTGATGTCTGATCTCATAGATGAAGGTAAGTGTAGAGGTGAGCCATCTAGAAAGGGAAACTTTAGTAACTGGAAGGCCCGATTTCCCTTCCGCATATGATAGAAAAAGCTGATCAGATTTCCTGAATTGTTTAGTTCTGTCTAAATAATATCTAAGTTGGCGGTGAACATCCAGAAAATGTAGCTTTTGTTCCGACCTGTTAGAATAGTTAGGGAAAAAGACGGGGAGATCAATTGTTTGGTTTAGGTTTGTTTGAGAGGAAACCTTAGGTAAAAAGGATGGATTAGTACGGAGGGATACCCTATCTTTGTGGAACACTAAGTAAGGAGGGTGACTGCACAGAGCATGGAGTTCAGATATCCTTCTCGCTGACGTTATGGCTACTAGAAAAAGTGGCTTCCATGAAAGCAACTTCAGGGAACATGAAGCCGCTGGTTCAAAAGGGGGAAGGATTAAGGATGCCAGAACCAAGTTCAAGTCCCATTGAGGCGGGGGATCTTTGACTGGAGGTTTGAGAAGAAAAACGCCCCTTAAAAAGGCTTTGCAGAGCTTGTGAGCCATGATGCTAGACTCCGATACACCTACATGATAATTAGATATAGCAGCCAACTGAACTCTAATGGTAGATGAAGAAGAGCCTAAATGAAAGAGTTCTGCTAGAAAGTCCAGAATAGACTGGATAGGTGCAGTGAAGGGATCTATATTTTTTGATGTTGCCCAAAAGGAGAAGCGTTTCCATTTGCTATTATAAATCTTCTGGGTAGAAGATTTATGAGAGGCTATCAAGATATCTCGGACCAAGCGAGATATTAAGGGAAGCCTGGCTAGGGTCGGAACCGGAGAAACCATGCTGTGAGGTTGAGAGAATGAAAAGACTGGTGCAGCTGGCCCGAATGGTGGGTCAACAGATCTGGCACTGGGTCCAGATGCCAAGGCTGCTCCAAAAGGTAACGATGAAGGAACGGAAACCATATCTGTCGAGGCCAGTAAGGGGCAATGAGGATCATTGTCACTCTCAAGGTGATGGCTTTCTGAATTAGTTGAGTTATCAGTGGAAAGGGGGGAAAAGCATACAGAAGTCCCCGGGGCCAATCGTGACTAGAGCATCTCTGGTGGGATGGCCTGGTAATAGGAAGAGAGTGAAGAAGTCGTGACACTTGCTGTTTTGGGGAGTAGCAAAAAGATCGCAGCAAGGCTGGCCCCATCGTTGGAACACTTCTCCCAGTACTGATTTCTTCAGAGACCACTCATGGGGCATGAGAATTGCCCTGCTCAACTTGTCTGCAATCACGTTGGATTTCCCGGGAATGTGCATTGCTACCAGAAAACGCAGAGAAGAGATCGCCCATTGCCAAAGTCTGAGTGCCTCTCGACATAAGGGGTATGATCTGGTTCCGTCTTGTTTGTTGATGTACCACACTACGGACATGTTGTCCGTCTGAATTGCAATAGTCCCTGTGGGAAGAGAGTCGTGAAGGGCTTGCAACGCTAAAAGCACTGCTCTCATCTCTAAGACATTTATGTGCAAGTGGCACTCGAAAGGTTGCCACGTGCCCTGGACTGTCCTGCCCTGATAATGCCCCCCCCACCCGATCAGGGAGGCGTCTGTTGTCAACGTGGCGACTGGGGGGGGAGTGAAGGGTCTTCTTTGGAGAACCTGAGGTGATGTGATCCACCAAGACAGTTGATTCTTGCATGATTGAGCCAACAATATGGTGTGGGACATCGGAAGCTGTTGGAAGGACCATTGAGTAAACAGCATCCATTGGAGGATCCTCATGTGGAAGTGAGCTAAGGGGAGAAGGGGGATAGCTGCTGCCATGCGTCCTAATACCTTCAAAACTAGTCTGGCTTTGACTTTGTTGCATTGTAAGAGAAGGTAAACTTGTTTGCGGATGTCTGACACTCTCTGCTCTGTGAGTCTGGCTGAAAGATTGAGTGTGTCTAATGTGATGCCTATAAAGGTAATAGATTGACAAGGCGACAAGGCAGATTTTTCGAAATTTATTGAAATGCCTAGAGCTTGGCAAGTTTGGATAGTGAAGTCTCTGGATAGAAGTAGTTGATGTCTGGTGGTGGCAGTAAGGAGCCAGTCGTCTAAATATGGAAACACCTGGAGTCCTTGACATCTCAAGTGAGCCGCGACCACTGCCATGCATTTGGTAAACACTCGGGGGGCTGTAGTGAGACCAAAAGGCAAGGCTCTGAATTGATAGTGACTGACTCCCAGCCTGAAGCGGAGAAATCTCCTGCAGCGTCTGTTCATCTTTATATGGTAGTACGCATCCTGAAGATCTATTGAGCACATCCAATTGTCCTGACCCAAGAAGGGTAGAATGGACTGTAGCGTGACCATCCAGAATTTTGTTTTTCTGACATATTTGTTTAAGTTGCTGAGATCCAGTATGGGTCTCCAGTCCCCTGTTTTTTTTGGTACCAAAAAGAATTTGGAGTAGATTCCGGATCCTTGTTGGTCTGCTGGGACTGATTGGATAGCTCTTTTTGATAGCAGCTTTGAAATTTCTAGTGCTGCTTGTTCCCTTAGACTGGGTGGAACATCTGGAAGGGATCCTTTGGGTTGGGATGGAATGTGAATAAAGGGAATTTTGTAACCCTCGGATATGATCGACTGTACCCATTTGTCTTGTGTAAGGGAAAGCCAGGCTTTTGGGTACAGAGATAATCTTCCCCTGACTGCCTCCGAAGGCGGACAGCCGGGCAGCACCTCAGGGATGCTGAAAGGGTTTATCAGAGAAAGTTTCTCTGCTACCCTGGTTTTGCGGACCTCCTCTGCCTCTAGGGTGGCGTCTATTATTATTCCCCCCCCTGCCTCTAGAGGGGAATCGACCTTGTGCGTCAGATGAGACTCCCTGGGTTTGTTTGCAGAACCACATCTTCCCTCCCCTCTGACCTTTGGGATAAGGCATAGAAGGGGTAGAAAAACGGACTCCCACGGCAGAGAGAGTCTTACCTTCCACCTCGCACCTAGTCAATGTATCCTTCACCTGAGGACCAAACAAGGATGATCCATCAAAGGGGGAACTGGTGAAGGACACCTTGAAAGGGTCCGCAAAGTTGCATAGCCACATCCAGGCGTGACACCGTAGGGCAGCGCCTGTGCCTGCGGCTCTACTCGCCCCATCCGCAGCATATGAGATAAGCCGCATGGAGGAGTTAACGATGGAGTTCAGGGTTGCCAACTGGGAGTTCATTCTGTCTTGGAACCCTTCAGCTGTTGGATCCTTTACCTCTTCACTCATATCCTTGAGTAAATCTCTCTGGAGATGAGTGAAGTGACATAAATAGTTCAGCGACCGCATTGAAAAGGTCGCTGATGAGAACATCCGCTTACCTTACCTGTCCATGGTCCTAGATTCCTTATTAGGAGGATGGACAGGTACCGAAGGATTGGCTAACTCCTTCTTAGTGGCTGCAGCCACCACCATGGCATCGACGGAGACGCCTTTAGATAAAAAAATCTTTATTTCTAGGGGCAGTAATAAATTTAGACGGCCTCCTCGGGGTGGGTTCCACTGAATCAGGAGCCATCCAGGCCTTCCTTGCCACCACTTCTATAAGGGGGTCAAAGGGAGGGGACACCCAGGAGGAAGAAGGGCGAGAAACGAACGCCTCAAGGTACACTGACTCATCCTCTGAAGGGTTAAGGGCTGGCCAGTTCCCCCTCTGTTTCAGGATCTCAAGGATGTCAGAAAAGGAGACATCCTCAGAGGGGGATCGAGGGGAACCTTCAGATTCCTCTAAGTCAGTGTCAGAGGTGATAGACTCAGGGGAGTCAATGTGCTTCCTCTTGCACTGCCTCTTCCTAGGAGGTTCTCCTACCGGGTCAGGAGAGGCCTCGGAAGAGGAGGAAATTCCCAATGGGGAAACTTGAGGAGTTGGCTCTCTGCGGTCTGAAGCAAGGGTGTGGGTAGAAATCACCGCAGGCACTGATGACAGAGGGGCTGACAGAGTCGACTGTGGGGCAGACACTGGTTCTAGCATGCTCCGCATGACCTCAAAGGCACCCCTATCGGGTAAGGCCGGAGGTCTCCACTCCGAAGAGACCAGAACCACCCCCGGCACCGACAGGGACAGCTCTGAGGCCGATGTTGGAGCCGAACTCACCAGCGCCGAAGCACCGAGAGGGAGAGCGGGGCCGGACAAGGGTCCGATGCCACTCGCCCCCTCGGAGCCGACGAGGGAAGCTCGGCACCGAGATCCCTCCAAAGAGGAGATCGGAGCAGACGTCAGAGCCGAAAGGGAAGGTATCGGATCCGATGCACCGACAGTCATGGCTGCGATGAGCCCTGGCTCCGAGCTCAAAGGAGTTGGAGGAGGAACACATTGAGGGACAGAAATAGCAACTGACTGATGAGTCGGGCTATGAAGCATTTGGGCCAGCGCCTCGGACTTGAGAAGTCAACTCACTACCCTTTGCAAATCGTGGTCAGACAGCCTGGAAGACCATGAGGAATGCGATCTATGGCTCCACTCCGAAAGAAGAGGGGACCCTGGTGCTGAGTGAATGCAGCTGATGGAGGGAGACCGAGACCTTTTTCTTAAAGGTTGCTCCGATAAAAGTATCGGAGCCAACTGAGTCTTATCAGCCTCGGCTCCAGCCGGAGCCGAGGTAATAGTATGAGGCTTGGAAACATCGGCTCCAGCCGGAGCTGATGTCAAAGCAGGTTTGATGCCTCCAGAGGACGGCTCTGAAGCCAGAGCCGACTGTCTGGAAGTCTTAGAAGGCTTCCCCGACACAGACTGGGTCGGGGGGCCTTCTGGCTTTAATAAGCCATGCAAAATCAATTTATTTTTGCGTTCCTGCAGGACTCTAGGGCTGAAACCATGACACACAGCACATAAGTCCTGCAGGTGCAAAGGTCCCAGGCAATACACACAAGAAGTGTGACCGTCTGTCAGAGAAATTTTCTGACAGCAGGAATCACACTTCTTGAAGCCCGGGACCTTTGAATCTTTGGACATTGTAAGATTAGTGTTTAATAAAAAACACACAACACACAAGCACACCTTAAAACAAAATTATAAATCCAATCACACAGAAGGACCAGGAAGGGGAAGGGGCCTAAGGCCTAACTTGTAAAAGGGAAATAAAAGGGTCGATTAAACACTAACAGGGACCAGATTAACTCTAGGAAACTATTAAAACTAAATTTTATACTAAAGGGGAGAAAAATAGGTGTAAAAGGATTATTTTAGAAAATAACTCTACTAACCTGTCAGAGCCGGTAGAAAAAGCACCTCGTCAGCTAAGCGTCAAATGAGATCTGAGTAGTTACCGCCTAGCATTGTGGGATATAGGGGAGCCTCGAGCCGGTGGAATTAGCTCTCGAGCTTTAGTATTGGCCGAGCCAGAGCCGAGGATCGGCTCCGAACCCATCCAGCAAGAATGAAGGCGAGATAGACAACTTAACATGTTATGGCTTTCCTGGGGGACATTACTCTCCTCATGGCCTCAAAAGCACCTCTGCTCCAGTGAGAAGGAATCGCTGGATCTGAAGAAACAGATGAGACCCTCGTCACTGGAACAGTGGGCTCTGAACCACAGGTAGGAGCCAAACTCATCTGAGCCAAAGCCCCAAGAGGTAAAGTTGGAACTGACAGGTCGGTCTGACTATCCTCCCCGGAACCGACCAGCGAGTGTCGGCTCCTAGACCAAGGAAGTTTGAGGTTAGAGTAATTGGAATCGATGGCACTGGAGCAGGAGTCAGTTCCAAAGGCTCCATAATCATAAGGTACAACTCCTCCAGCTCCACTGGACCAGTATAGCTCAGAGGAGGAAAAGAAGTAGATGGAGGAACAGTTTTTGGTTCCGAAACCACTTGGGTCGGAACCGATAAAAATTTTGCAAATGCCGGTGCCTGTAACAACTTCTGCACCACATGATCCACATCCAAATCAGATAGGCTTATCGAGCACCGAGATGAATGGATAGAAGGTGGTACCGACTGTAGGACTGGTGACTTCAATACTGCAGAGACTGGTTCCAGGACTGGGGATCAGCTCTGAAAAGATAAGACACTCTGCTCCGAAGGCTGTGAAGCTGACGTCGAAAGTTTTTTGAATTTGTCGAATCCGATGATGAAGCATTAGAGGACTTGGAAGATTTGGGAGATTGACTAGCCTTATCATGGTCGCCCAAAGCTTCTTGAAAGGATGATTTTTATAGCCCTCTGTCAATTAACTTTCTTTTCCTTTCGTGAAGTACACGGCTACTAAAGGAATGGCAGATGGAGCAACTCTCTTGCAAGTGCAAAGCACCCAAACAACAAACACAATTAACATCACCATCAGTCACAGACATCTTTTGTCCACACTTTGGACATTTTTTATACCCAAACGTGGGTTGTTTCTCCTTATCCTGGTCAGCTATGAAAAATATTTAAATGCACACAAGAAAAACTTGTATAATCAAAAATACACACAGACACTCAAATGTTCAACAAATTCAAATGACACTATAGAATTTAAATAGTAAGCAGCCCTTAAAAAACAAATGGGCTCTATAAAGTTAAATATGAACCAACAATCTTTTAGTCTAAACACACTCTAAATACTATAAATGTCTGCTAATACACATTTCTAAACTATTAAATGTTATTCTGATCTATAAAAAGGCACACCAAAAAAAGGGAAGGGAGACATTAAAGGCCTATATAAACAACGGCCAAAAGGACTATAACTTACTACCACTATTAAAGCTAACAGTAGTTTAACAAGATATTAAAGGTATAAAGTTATAAAGTTGAAAAATATTAAAGAGATATTTTTTTTCTAGAAAAAATTATTATACTGGCCCAGGCTGTGAGGAAATCTCCAATCTGTTGTAGTGGGAAACTAGATCTGAGTTAACTCAAGGTGCATCATGGGATAGGGACTTGAAGACCTCGAGCTTTGTAGTTGGCTGACTCGAAGGTGAGGACTGGCTCCGAACCCATCTGTAAGAATGAACGTCAAGATAGAGCAACTTCACATTCACCGTTTTATGTATCGGAGAATAGCATATTCTCCTTAGTAGTTTTATCAATGTATAATGAAAACCAGGAGCTGCACTATACCACAGTTTGGTTGATGAGTTGCTGCCGTAAGTTTATAATGATGTTTGAATAGACTTTTAGTTATTCCACTCTCAACAAGATTTCACAGCTGACTAAAACAGGAGTCAAACAATGAATTGGTCCTTTAATATCTATGTACTGTTGCTTTCCTTTTCCTGGGCTATTAGTGTTTGATAAGGCCCTGGGACGGTACTAAAGACAATTACCTTGCTAAAGGAAAAGTAGAAGAAGTGGCCATATACAGCCATCCATGCATCTACAGTAATGCTCTTTTAACCTGTTCTTGAGCAGTACCAGTCATAAAGTCCAGCAAATCATTTCAAAGCATACTAAGTAATTCCATACCATCTCTCATTAAATACCATGATAACCACACCTATAATGACTTTCATACTCCTACTACATTACATTGTCTTCAAATGTATTCCCACCAGATATAATATCTGGTTTACTATCACATGTTCGACAGTACAATGCTCAAATGTACAGACGTCCGAACAAAATGTTCGGAAATTAGAACACCGAACACTGTAAATGCTGAACTGAGCATTTCAGTGAAGTCGAATGTCGACTACACTGAAATGCTCAACTCTGCTCAACATTCTACAACAGGTTTTTGCAAGGGGGCAAATCCCACCGCACCCCCCACACCCACCCCTACTTATATATACAAACTCCGAGATCGCAGTACTCTGAGGAAAGGGTAAATTTCCCAATCCGCACTATAGTGCGAACTGCACTACATTGTTGAACCTTGCTATAGCAAATGTTCGCTATTGTAAGGTTTGACAATGCTGTAATCCCACTTCCGGTTCTGCTACCTGAGTTTCGCACATTGGTTGATCACACATAGTGCGATCGACAATGAGATAGTAAACCATAATATCTTCATATATAAAAATGATACACCCATAATCACAAAACAGCACAAACCAGCAAACATTCATTTGAAAGGCTGCACCCAGTAATACACACTACAGCACTTAAATCATTGCCAAGATAATAGTTACACTGTCAACAGGTAGCACACTCACCTTTGGTTCTGAAAGATTAGAATGTTGCTGACTCTATGCAATGCAGCATGGGGGTACTACACTCTTCAGCTCCTGAGTGTGCCATTCTCTGGATGAGATGATAAACTAAGGTCCCTAAGTCTTAAATCAACCATTCCCACCCTGGAATTCTTTCTTCATTATCCCTCTACATAAAGGTGGAAACTCCGCTGATCCTGCCAACTACTGACCCATTGCCATTTTGTCCCCCCTCTCTAAGATACTATAAAAATTTATTCACACATAGCTTCTTAACCACCTCCTACAGCACAACCTACTCACCCCCACCCAACACGGATTTCGTTCCAACCATAGCACTACCACTGCCCTTCTCTCCTTCACTCACACCATTGCTGAGGCCCTAGACAACAATAAACTTATTTCCTGTCTCTTCCCTGACCTCTCCAAAGCTTTCGATACTGTCTCTCATCCTCTACTACTACTATCCAAACTTGCCAATCTCAAACTATCTTCCTCTGCCCTTGCTTGGTTCACTAGTTACCTATCCAGTAGGGAACAATCTGTCAAATAGCTCTCATCCTCCTCACCTTTCCTTTCAGTTCCTACAGGTGTTCGTCAAGGCTCCATATTAGGTCCCCTTCTGTTTAATGTCTTCACCAATGATCTTTTTACTTCCTGCAAAGAATCTTTCCTCATTCAATAAGCTGATGACACTACACTCATCTCAATCTCAAACATCTCCGAGCTCCATACCCTAACCCAACATGCCTTTCTATCCACTGGACAATGGCCATCAGACAACCTACTGATCCGAAATCCCAAATAGACTAAACTCCTATTCTTCCTTTCCCATTCTCTTACTCGCTCTTACTCACCATAAAACCACCTTTGTTATTAAATCTTCTAACAATACAACTATCCAACCTGATACCCACACAAAACTCCTAGGGGTCATCGTTGATGATGAACTAAAATTCAATCTGCACATACTCCAATGATTAAATAAACCACACCAGAAACTAGGCCTACTGTATCGGAACAAACAATTTCTAACCCCTGATGCTAGACTCACCCTAGGACAGGCAATCCTTCTCCCCTCCCTCCTATATGCCAGTCCAGTTCTTACCAACATTCAGGCCACTACTCTGAATAAACTCCAACAAACCTACCACAAAATAGCTAGATTCATTACTAACTCCCCATACAATTCACACCACTGCATTGCATTAAACTCTCTCTAATGGCTTGAACTCCCTTAACAACTGCTGCTATCTCAGTTTCATATGCTACACTCTATTCTTTACAGACCCTCATTCTGTCCATCTCTTTCTTCCTTAATCTCTACCTATACTCCATCTCGGACCCTCCGTACTTCTAACCAGCAGCTACTGGACTGAAATACTACATATATATATATATATATATATATATATATATATATATATATATATATATATATATCTATATTAAAAGAAAGACTGCTTTTTCACTACCCTTCTTACGGGACCCAACTACACCACATAAAAGAATCTTGCCCTCCTGCAAGACCTGAACTGTGTCCAGTAAATCCCATTTGTCGGGGAGCAACTGTTATTAAAAGAAAGACTGCCTAAATTTTTCACTACCCTTCTTACGGGACCCAACTACACCACATAAAAGAATCTTGCCCTTCTGCAAGACCTGAACTGTGTCCAGTAAATCCCATTTGTCAGGGAGCAACTGTTATTAAAAGAAAGACTGTCTAAATTTTCACTACCCTTCTTACGGGACCCAACTACACCACATAAAAGAATCTTGCCCTCCTGCAAGACCTGAACTGTGTCCAGTAAATCCCATTTGTCGGGGAGCAACTGTTATTAAAAGAAAGACTGCCTAAATTTTTCACTACCCTTCTTACGGGACCCAACTACACCACATAAAAGAATCTTGCCCTCCTGCAAGACCTGAACTGTGTCCAGTAAATCCCATTTGTCGGGGAGCAACTGTTATTAAAAGAAAGACTGCCTAAGTATGTTTATATCATATAGTTATCCCTGTATATTCCACCTGCGTGCCTAGCCTACCTACCTGCCCAGGACTACTAGCAGCCAGCAACAGTCCCCTACATCTTCCTGACCAGACCCTCATTCCTACTCTGCTAATACTATCATTGGTATTCCTACCTTTTCTCCCTTAATTTCCACTGTATTTCTTACATTTATTCCTATCTCTATCTTATTGTATCATACATCTATCTGCTTTTATAACTCTGCCTTCTACGTGCCCCCCTTACACTTCTTGTTCTTCCTCCTCTGAATCTTTGCCTAACTTACTGGTTTTCTGCCTTCTACCTGGATCTGTACCCTAGAATACTCTCTATTCCTTTCTCCAGCCCAAATAACCCCCTATCTTACCCTACCTACAATAGATCTGCTTATAACATTCCCTATACTTCTTAATACTTATATTACCTGTTTTAACTTACCTGCTGTTATTATACCTGGCTGATTGTTTCCTCTCAGCAACTTCCTACTCCTTTGGCGTTTTTATCTCATTACCCTACAGCTATTCCTCCTATCTATTGCACTCCTTTACCTTACCAAAGTTTACCTGCACTAACACCCCCCACTTCATCTGACCTCCCCACGTACTCTTTGCTACTATTCTCTCATTGTTTAGTTTTTCCCGCCTATCTCCCATACCTGTGCCCCTCCCCTTACCTCTCCCAACCCTCTCAAGCAACCTTACAAATATCCCCCTCACCCTAGGTCACCATCTTTATTCCCCACCACTAGCTTGGCTGCTGTGCGTCTTCCATCTGTGCGGGTGGGACAACTAGGGTAAGCTATAGGCTGTTTTATTGAGAGTGCTGTACTTCAGAACTGTGCATTTTTAGTGTGTTGGAAGGTCTGGTTTACAATCAGCTGTTTGCTTGAAGGACGCGATTCTGTTTTCAGTGTCGGATTCATCGGCGTTTTTGCTTCTCTGTGCCTTTCAGTTATAGAATTCAAACACTGTTAGCGTTATTGTAGTACTGTGCATATATGCCTTAAAGCCTATTTTGCAAGTGTAACCTCCTGCTTCTCGTGTATCTACTGTTAACTGTTTTGTCTGCATCCTTTATTTAATATTATATTCTACGAAACAGTATTTTATGTTGTGTTCCATGTTGCCTTCTATGATAGATGCCTATGTTAACAGCGGCACCCTAAGTTAGCGTTTCTCAGACTTCTATGTTTGATTTAGACTAAAGCAATGGTTCATTATATATGTACCTCTTCCGAGTGCTTTTTACTATATACTGCCTAGTTAATTGTAGTGTACTTAAACCCGCTGACCATTAGGTTACCTAAGTGCCTCCTTTTTGGTTTATATCACTGCTTATTCTGTAAACGCTCTGGCTTTCTCTGTGGTTTTTTTTTTTGGCGCCTTTTTGACACTTGTTAACAGCTGAACTCTGTCGCTGATTGTACTGTTATTTACCACTGGTCGTTAACAACGAATACTTTCTTCTGTTTTATTGTCAGACATTTTACTGAGCTTTTAACCTTGTTCCAATATTTAAAAGGGACCACTAAAGTGTTCTACTCTAGCGACCCTGGTATCCACATAGCGCTCTATATCAGCGCTTAGAAATACATACTTTTATTTATTGTCAGACATTTTACTGAACAATTAGCCTTGTTCCAGTATTTAAAAGGGTCTACTAAAGTGTTCTACACTAGCGACCCTGGTATACACATAGCGCTCTACATCAGCGTTTAGCGATATATAATTTTTATTTATTGTCAGACATTTTCTAAGCTTTTAGCCTGGTTCCAGTATTTAAAAGGGTCTACTAAAGTGTTATTCACTAGCGACCCTAGTATCCACATAGCACTCTATATCAGCGTTTAGTGATACATAATTTTACACGCCAACACAGCATTTAACGCTCCTAGACAACTAATATGCTTTACTTTGTGCTTTTTGTCATACATAGTACCGAGCGTTTAGCCTTATTCTAATATTTAAAGGGTCTACTACAGCGTTGCTACACTATACATCTTGGTACATTTAACACTCTATGACAGCGTTTAGCGACAACTATATAAGACCCCTATACATCATATAGTGCCCCTAACTATCTAAAATGACGATGAATATATGGGAAATGTGATCTTATTGCTTTTTAATTACAAATGTGTAAGTCATGTTTAATTTAGAAGTGTGTTAGCTAATCATTTCAATTGTTAGCTTGTTTAAGTTTAAATATCCTTTCTTCTCTCTCTTCACTATCTCACTCTCTTTCCCAGATTTTTCACTACCCTTCTTACAGGACCCAACTACACCACATAAAAGAATCTTGCCCTCCTGCAAGACCTGAACTGTGTCCAGTAAATCCCATTTGTCAGGGAGCAACTGTTATTAAAAGAAAGACTGCCTAAGTATGTTTATATCATATAGTTATCCCTGTATATTCCACCTGTGTGCCTAGCCTACCTACCTGCCCAGGACTACCAGCAGCCAGCAACAGTCCCCTACATCTTGCTGACCAGACCCTCATTCCTACTCTGCTAATACTATCATTGGCATTCCTACCTTTTCTCCCTTAATTTCCACTGTATTTCTTACATTTATTCCTATCTCTATCTTATTGTATCATACATCTATCTGCTTTTATAACTCTGCCTTCTACGTGCCCCCCTTACACTTCTTGTTCTTCCTCCTCTGAATCTTTGCCTAACTTACTGGCTTTCTGCCTTCTACCTGGATCTGTACGCTAGAATACTCTCTATTCCTTTCTCCAGCCCAAATAACCCCCTATCATACCCTACCTACAATAGATCTGCTTATAACATTCTCTATACTTCTTAATACTTATATTACCTGTTTTAACTTACCTGCTGTTATTATAATAGGATGATTGTTTCCTCTCAGCAATTTCCTACTCCTTTGGCTCTGCCCGCTCCGTTCGCCCTTCAGGCTCACTCCACTCCCCTCCCTGCCCCCAAATTCCACCCGCCTCTGGGACCTCTACATTTATCCCCACATAACCACACCCACCACATTCCCTAGCCAATCAGAACATATTCTTCTCTCCACCCACTCCATACCAATCCACTCCCACACCCACCCTCTCCCTCTCTAAACACATACCTATTGTATTCAACCCCCACTTATCTCAACATGTCCTACACTCACCTTCCTCTACTACTACTAACCTCTACCTACCTCATAACCTACTATGAGCAGCCTTTAAATCCTATCTTTTGTACTCCACACAAACATACCCTAGCTACCCCCCCAACTACACTCACAACCCATCACAGTCCCATATACAGCAACTCATATCTTGAACCTAAATATCATCGTTTCTCACACATCAAATACCTTATTCTTCGACTCACAAAACACTTGCACAGCATCAACACCTCACAACTAACAAACCTTATTCATGGTTTGTCATTAATTGATGGGGACATCCACCCCAACCCAGGCCCAAACACAGACATACCATCCCCTAATTCCCAAACTATGAAACCTATGTCTACACCACTAACTAAACCTCCCACATCTCTCACAATTGCTCATCTTAACATCCGTAGCATATGTAACAAACTTCCTGCTCTTCATGCCCTACTAGAAGTCCAACAGTTTGACATTCTCTGTCTTACTGAAACCTGGCTTAAACCCACAATAAAAGATAATGAAATTATCCCCCCTGGCTATAACATCCTAAGACAAGATTGTCTTAATAAAAAAGGTGGAGGAGTAGCTATACTCTTCAAAACTGGACTGGAAATAAGTAAATCAGCCCTTACCCCACCACATGACTCTAATGTTGAACTGATTATGTCCAAACTCTCCCTAAACTCTCACAAAACTATTAATATCATCTGCACTTATCTTCCCCCAGGCAACAACTCACCCATATTAGAAAACCTACTAAACTGGTTTTCAATTAATCTCCTTCAAGAAACAATACTACTAGGCGACTTTAATATTGATTGGAACATGTGCAAACAAACTAATCCATCTACCATTATTAACCTGCACGGATTCCATCAAAACATTAACTCCACAACTAGAACAAATAAAAACAATGACAAAGAAACCATACTTGACTGGATCTTGACTAATAGTCCCTTACAAATGTATTCAACAGGTACCCTCCCAGACGACCTTAGCGACCACTCTCTCACATACATCATTAGGCACAAAACTCATCTAACAACACCTCCCCTAATTTGTTCATCTCGCAGCAAAAAACATTTTAACCTTCAGCAGTTTCAAAACGAACTTAGCTTAATTAACTGGTCTCCTCTAAAAACTCTCCCAATAGATGAAGCTGTTAACCACTTTAATTATACCTTTCTTACTATTCTAGATCATCATGCCCCCATCCGTTCTATACGAATGAAATCCAAGACAGCTCAATGGCTAACAACCAACACCAAACAACTTATCCTTAGTAAGAATAAAGCTTGGACTAAATGGAGAACCACGAAAGACTCTTTTGATCACCTTAGCTTCAAACAAAAAAGGAACAAAACTAAGCTTGCTATCAAACAAGATAAAAGGAACTATTACACCAAGCTACAGCAATCCTCCGACCACCAACCACAAAAATTTTGGAAATCAATTAACTCACTACTATCCCCAGGCAAGGTCAAAACCCCCAACCCACTAGGCTCCTGCCCTGACTCTCCCCTACAAACAGCTAACGCATTCAATAACTTCTGTACTTCAACTATACTTAAACTGGCCAACCAACAATGTCCTGACCCCTCCTTACTAGGTAACACTAACTGCACTCCACCTCTATTTCAACTTAAACCCATACCCACTTCCTTTATTCTAAAGATACTTCAGAAACTCAAACCCTCAACACCCTCAGCTGACAAATTGCCAGCGGAATATCTCCAGCTAGGTGCTAAAGCTATTGCCTACCCTATCTCTATTCTTATCAACAGAACCATAAAAGAAAGCACTATACCCTCACTCTGGAAAATCTCCCACATCATCCCTCTCTTCAAAGGGGGCGATTCATTTGAGTACTCTAACTACCGCCCTATAGCACTGCTATCTCCTATTGCTAAAATAATGGAGAAATGCATCCACAAACAGCTTTTAAATCACCTCCTATCTAATAACCTTCTAGCTACTTGCCAACATGGCTTTCGTCCCTACCATAGCACCACAACAGCCTTATTATCCTTCATAGACTCCATTAATATAAATCAGAATAACAATCTTCTTTCATCTGCATTCTTTGTTGACCTGTCAAAAGCCTTTGACATGGTGAATCACCAACTCCTCCTACATTGCTTAAAATCTCTCTCTCTCAATAATCTTGCCTTAAGCTGGTTTACTTCCTATCTTCAGAATCGGAAACAAGCTGTTTTATGGAACAACAATCTTTCCGAACTTCTCCCTACCACTCTAGGAGTACCCCAGGGCTCCATCTTAGGTCCTCTTTTATTTTCCATCTTTATTAATGACCTGTATCTAGCCACCCCACTAACTACTTGCATTCAGTATGCCGATGACACCACCATCATCTGCTCTGCCACAACCCAAGCTGACCTCCACTCACTTACTCAAAAAACTTTTACCACCATAGAACAATGGTTCTCCAATCACTGCCTTCTCTTAAACCCTAAGAAAACTAAACTTCTCCTCTTCTCACCCACACACCTGTCTCTCCCTATTAACTTCACACTTACTTCTAACAATGGCACCCTTATCTCTCCTGACCAAACAACCAAACTTCTAGGAGTTACTATCGACAACCACCTAAAATTTGATTTCCATATCAACTCTACCATAAAAGCAACTAACAGAAAATTAGGTTCTCTCTACAGAATCAAATCTTTCTTAACTCCTGAAGCAAGAACTACCATAGCCAGAACATATCTTATCTCTACTCTACTATATGCATCCCCCATATATACTAATCTTTCTAAACATAACATCAATAGGCTTACAATAGCCTACAACAACATTGCCAAATTTGCCACTGCCTCTCCTTATAAAACACATCACTGCCTGAACCTCCTTAACCTAGGGTGGCTGGAGTTACCGCACCTAATTCAATACTATCAGCTTACAACTGCCCATAAAGCCCTTCACCACCCAGAAAAGATACCAATGCTCTCCACCCTGATAAAACCCTATAACAACCTAAAAACCCTACGCTCTTCCAGTAAAATTCTGATTCAAACCTCTCTATCAAAGTATACAGCAGGTGACTCTATATTTTCCAACTCAGTTGGTAAAATTTGGAATCAACTTCCTCCAGACCTTATAGCCCAAACTTCTATCACACTATTTAAAACTCAACTGAAACATTTTCTAACCAATCACTGGCTTTGCTCCTGCTATAACCCCAGCTGATCATGTACCTCATACCTTCTCCTGCATCCTTTGCACTGTCTCCCAACTCTATTTCTCCATTTTATTTCTCATCTCTACCTAAGAATTTGACCATCTCAACTTCAAACTAAAATTTCTACTAACTCTATCTTTTGCTTTTAACTACTTAATTTCTTCTGTCTCACAGTTTATATACCTGTACTGAAGAATTTTTGTTAGTCTCTGTTTTCACCTTTTCAACTTACTATAGAGACAGCCTAAATGCCTGTTTTAGTTCTGTCTTAAATTCCCCATGTAACGTCGAATGCCTGTTTTAGTTGCATCTTAAATTAACTATGTACTTTGACCTTTACTGAATGAAATTTGACAGTCTCTCTATGCACCTTTTGAACTTACTGAAAAGATAGCCTAAATGCCTGTTTTACTTGTGTCTTATTCCCTATGTAAGTTTAAATGCCTGCGTTAGTTGTGTCTTAAATTACCTATGTACTTTGAATGTATTTTTTGTTATTATGTAGTAGATAGTGGAGCTTTTCTCCTCGGGCCTCCACTGAAAATGGACATGTATCCAGTTGGACTAGCCCAGTTAACAAATGTAAAATAAAAAATAAAATAAATAAATAAATATATATATATATATATATATATATATATATATATATATATATATATACTCTGTTGCCCATGCCTGAACAAACTTCCCCTTGAAATACATTCCATTACCCACTCCTCTCATTTTAAACATGAACTAAAATCTCTTCTATTCAACTCCAAGACTTGCCCCTGCCATGACCCTACTTGGCCCTTACACTCCTTTCACATGAATTTTACTCCACTACTATGCGCAACTCCATGTAAATTGCCATATACTGATTTCAGTCAAAGACTATGAGAAAAAAAAAAAAACTTTTACACTATACTTAATATACTCTCCATGTAAAATATTATGTGCAATTTTGCTTTATGTATGCTTTCTACTTTGCATATAGACCTTTCCTGTATAACAACTTATGTAAATCCTGTCTCTCATATCTGTATTAAGTGAAAAATTGTTAGCATTGTAATGTACTGTTAAAGTCTATTATGGAGCTTTTCTCCTCGGGTCTCCACTGAAAATGGGCCATAAGCCCAGTTGGACCAACCCGGTTAACAAATGTCAATAAATAAATAAATTAATAAATTTTTTCTACATTCCAAAAACAATGTTTTGTTTCTTCCTCATTACATTTATAGATTTCCTTTTTTCTATTACTGTATATTTCATATTATCTTTTGCTGGTAATGTATCCATCAAAATTCTCCACAGAAAATCTGCTGCATCGTACAATATTTTAAATGTTTTCCTTCTATTTGTATAGCTTTATTTATCTTTTCCTTTATTATTTATTTATGGGGGGTATGCCAAGTAATATTTTCCATGTCCATATCACACCACTAATTTTTATTTCTACTAATTTCATTAAATGTTAACATCCATAACTTTCTCCATTCTCAAGATTTATTGAAAATTGACCTACTTTTAAAAAAAATAATGTATATTTTGTACATTACATTCTTCTTGATTGTATATTGCACTGTGCTTGTTCACTGGAATGTATATATACATTTTTTTCAATGTAAATAGTCTGAACTACTCAGTTATTGCTTACATTTCTGTATTTTTGTTTGTGAACCCAGGCTGAGCATTGGAATGGGTCAATAGTGATTAGTCCACTGTCCCGGTAAACAAAAATAAATAAATAAAATAAACGTAACTTTATTTTATATTCTTACCCTTCTGTCTTTTGCTGCTTACTACTTATTTTCTTCCCTTCTTCATTTTTCCATGCTTCCTCATGTTCCACATTTGTCTCTCTTTTTCTTACTTACTATCAGCTGCTGAATATACTACAGTTTTTTATGGGGGGGGGTCAAGTCTACTTTTATACACTTGAAAATTTCACTCCCAATATACTTATTTCTTTTCTGTTATAGTATGCACAGTTCTTTTTTTTACTTTTACCAAACCCCTTACTCTACAATGTATTTAATTGTAATCCAGCTTTCTTAAAAATATTTGATCCTTACACAGTTTCACTCATCCAAACCTTGTTTATAGCTACAATAGCCAACTCATCTGCATATGACAAACACAGACATATTACAATTTCTTGCTTCATCTTCCATCTGTCATGCTGCAAGTACATGTCTGTATTATTATATTCATCATCAATACAAAAAGATATGTGCTTAAGGAAATTCTTTATTGAAAGATCGAAATCCACAAATGCTCAAAACTTACAAGAGCAAGCTGAAATACTCAACTCTTGTGAGCTCGGTGAAAAAATACAAAACACTTATTTTTGCAGGAGGGCAAGCTCCTCTGCACCCATACACCTGCTACTTACATATTCCAGTTCTTGAGATCCCATCACAGTGGTGAAAGGATCAATACTCCAATCCCCACTAATAGCAAACCCGCAAAGTTCAGGTTCAGGCAAAAGGAAACAGTTCTACTTTGAGCTTACAAGCTTCAAGCATTTGTGTTTGAGCTTGTAAGTTTCAAGTATGTGATATCTTCAGTTTTTCTGATGGAACTCTTAAGGGACATCCTTGTTTAAATCTTCTGTTCATTTTTATTTTTCTTCCCATCCATCCATTTACAAAATTTTTACTAAGGATTTTTCTTAACACATTTTGAATTACATTCATTACTTTTTCTCCAATCCCACATGGCTCTAATATCTTCCATATTGCCTCATGGCTCACGCTGTGAAATGCTTTTGCTACATCATGTTACTAATCTTACCTCCACATTTTCTTTCAAAATCATAACCTTTACAATTATTAACAGTTTGTTTACCTCTCTTGCCTTTTACATCCAAAGCCCCATCAAAATAACTTCATCCAATACTTTGTGGTTCTTTTTTTTCCATTATTTTCATAACAATTATAATCCGTATTTCCTTGTGTTACTGGACTTCATTTTTTATATCTTTATAGGTTCATAGGTATACACTAAGCTAATGACAACTGGGGACCTTTATAAGCCCAGTCATGCAACCTAAATGTATTCCGTGAGTTACTGTGGCTTAGAGGTTATTTTAGGTAGGACATGATATAATGTCTGCCTCTGTCCATCACAGACATGGGTGTCAGACCAGGGATGAATTTCTGATTTCCCATCCATTGGTCTAATATGTCCAATTTCCATAATGGATTCAGTGTCATATATACGTTCTATAATTTTCTATGTTCTTCCTTCATTTTACCCCTTTGCTATTCTTATAAGCTAACCTGTTCCTTCCTTTATTATCCCCATGTCATTTACTATTATATCCTATACTCCTCTGTGACCTGAAAATTCAACAATTTCCACCCCTAACACTTGGTTCATATCTTTTGAATATATCACATATTCTGTTACAGTTTTAAAAAGTCCTCTTATGTATGTCTAATCCTTTTTTCCATATTTTCAACCCTCCACATTCTAGTAACTCTTTTGTCACCTTAACATCTTCTGTGCATTGTTCCTCTTTCCTTCTTTGAGTTATAATTAGAAGTTATGTACTCACCATAACGTTCCATCTGAGTAGGTGTATTCATTTGTCTGCAACCTGTGGGTTATGGATCCGATATCGGATCATAGTTTTCCAGCTATGGATCCAAGCTCTCAGCTCCTCCCCTCACCCATAATGCCCTGCTCTACCCTCATGACCTCAGATCGAGTTTGCCAAAGCAACAATACCCTCAAAAGGGTAACAAGTAATATGCAGGAAACTGAAAGGCCAGGGGCAGACAAATGAATACACCTACTCAGATGGAGCGTTATGGTGAGTACATAACTTCTAAATCTGAAGTAGGATATTCATTTGTCTGCAACCTGTGGGACAGAGTCCCCAGCTACCTGAATCTTGGGCGGCCATCATGGAAGGATATTCCGAGCCAAAGGATGCTCTACCCTAGATGCAAGATCCAACTTATAGTGAGAAATAAATGTATGAGATGAAGCCCACGTGGCTGCTGCACAAATATCATCTAGAGGAATCCTAGCCTTGAAGGCTGCCGAGGTAGATACTGACCGGGTTGAATGGGCATGAACACCCCTTCCTGGCGCTTGATAAGCCAATAAAATGCACTGTGAAATCCAGCGGGATAGAGAAACTTTAGAAATTGGCTTGCCCAAATTGAATTTTGCAAAGGAAATAAACAGCTGGTCGGATTGCCTATGACCAGCTGTCCTGTTGAGATAAAATCTTAGTTGCCTGTGAACATCTAGTGAGTGTAGCCTATATTCACCTTTGTTTTCATACTTAGGGAAGAAAACAGGGAGGTTAATGGATTGATTGATGTTTGCTTCAGAAGCGATTTTAGGAAGGAAGGACGGGTTGGTCCTGAGGGAGACCGGTCCGGATAAAAACCAAGTAAGGAGGTTTAGCTGATAAAGCTTGAAGTTCAGAAACTCTCTTGGCTGATGTAATGGCTACTAAAAGGCTGTCTTGTAAGACAAGAATTTGAGATCCACTGTCCGAAGGAGGCGGTCAAGGCCTGTAGGACCAAAGAAAGGTCCCAAGGAGGAACTGCTTGCTTTATAGGGGCCTGAGAAGGAAAGTACCCTTAAGAAAAGTTTTGCACAATTTGGCTGACATAAGAGGAAGAGACTCTTGACCAATGTGATAGTGAGAAATAGCAGTTGAACTTTGACTGTGGAACTGCTGGCACCATCATTAAAGAGAGAGGTTAGAAAATCAAGCACTACAGGGAGAGGAACCGTGAAGGGATCTAGGCCTTGCTGCTTTGCTTGGTAAACCTTTCTAGTGGATGGTTTATGAGCCGCCACTAAAATAGCCTTTAGGAAGAAAATACGGAGTCCTTATCAAGAGTGGAACTGGAGCAGCCAGGTTGTCCAGGTTCGGAGGAGGAATGCAGGAAGGATGGGATATCAGATCCGGAATGGGATCAACCAGATCTGTCGAGGCCAGAATGGAGCAATGAGAATCATTCTGCAACCCACCCGAGAGGCTTTCTGAAGAACTTGCAGCATCAGAGGCAAGGGTGGATAGGCATACAGAAGACCGGCATGCACCAGGCGTCTCTTGGTCGGGAGGTATTAAGCGAAAAGTTCCCGGGGGAGGTATTTAGAGAAAAAAACTGTGGTGTTTGAGGGAGAAGCAAAAGATCGCATGAAGGGTTCCCGACAATTGAGAGACCACTCGTAAGGTGTCAGAATGGTGCGACTGAGCTTGTCCGCTAGGATGTTGGACTTGGTGGAGGTTGCCCATTCCCAAACTCTCATGGCCTCTCGACAAAGAGGGTAAGACCTTGTTCTTGCTTGTTGATGTACCAGACAACAGACATATTCTCCGATTGATTCGCATTTGTTCCCACGGGAACAAAGTCCTGATGTGCTACTCTCATCTCTAGAACATTGATATGCAGTAAGGTCTCTGAATCGTTCCACGTGCCTTGGACTGTCCGCTCGCAAAGTGCCCCCGTCCGTGGTCACCGTGAAGCACAAAAGGGGCGACCCTCGTGGAGATCCGGGAGTGGAGCCACCACAAGAGGGCAAGCCTTGCTGATCGCTATGGGATGATGCATGGGAGAGCAAGGTATGACCACTGAACTAAGGCGTCCACTGTAGAATGCGCATATGGAGCCTGGCTAGAGGAAGAAGTGCTATCGATGAGCCATGGACCCTAGAGCCCTCAGGACCAACTCCGCTGGAACAGAACATGAATGAAGAATGGCCCGGACGTGGAGCTGCAGATGTAGAACTCTGACCGCAGTGAGGAGGGCTCGTAAACTCCTTGTGTCTGGTTTGGCCCCTATGAAATCTAAGAGCTGAGTGGGTGCCAGGTTGGACTTGTTTGTATTTATTGTGATGCCCAGAAATGGAGCAAGATGGAGAAAGGAGTCAGTAGATGCCTTGTTGGGGCGGTAAGGAGCCAGTCGTCCAGGTAGGGAAAGACCTGCACCCCTGAAGCCTCAGGTGGGCCGCTACCACTGCTAGTACTTTGGTAAACACCCTGGGGCTGTGGTGAGACCAAAGGGAAGGACCCGAACTGGTAGTGACTGGCTCCCAGCCGGAGAAACCTCCTGGAGCGTCTGTCCATTAGGATGTGGTGATGCAGCGTCCTTGAGATCTATCGAGCACATCCAGTGGTCTTCTCCCAGAAGGGGAGAATAGATTGTAGAGTGACCATTCGAATTTTTCTTTGGGGACTGCCAGGTTCAAGAGAGAGAGGTCTAGGATTGGTCTTAGTTCCCCGTCTTTTGGCACTAAAAGAACCTGGAGTAGAACCCTGATCCGATCTGGTCTGGGGAACGGGCTGGATGGCTCTTTTCTCTAGCAGATGGCCAATTTCTGCCATGACCCTCCCTTTGACCGGGTGGTACGCGTCTGGAGGGACTGCAACTTTGGAAGGTGAAGGAAAGGAATGCGATATCCCCTGGATATGATTTGGAGAACGCAGCGGTCCGATGTTATGGACTCCCATGCGAAAAACGTCTAGGTTGCTGAACGCCCCGACTGCCTCCAGAGGTTTCTGGGAGCCCCTCTGCCTCTAGGGCGGCGTCCTCCCTGTCCTCCTCTGCCACGGAAGGACTGGTTGTCAGGCTGGGACTGCTGCGACTTCCGAACCACATCTTCTTCTGACCCTTTTGGTTCCTAGAATAGGGCCTCTGGGGTGCAGGGCAGACAGCGTCTTCCGTCCTTCTCGCTCTGGGTCGGTCTTGCCAAACAGAGCAGAACCATCAAAGGCGTCGCGCGGCGCTTTGAAAGGCTCAGAAAAATCGCAGTGGCGGAGCCAGGCCTGACGTCTAGTGACCAGTCCTGTCGTGACTGACCTAAGAGTGGCCATTTTGGTGGAGTGCAGAGCTCTGTCCTCCTCAATAAGGTCTCGCTGCATCCTGAACATCCGCTTCCCAAGCGGTCCATCATCCGAGACTCCTTGCTCGGTGGGTGGACTGAGGACTCTCCTGAGCCAGTTCCTCTTTTGTGCGCCGCCATCAACATGGCATCTAGGAGGCCCCTTACTCCAATGGGTCCTGTCAGAAGGCGGGCTAAGGATTCTATCAGGTCTTTTGAATTGGCTCCCACGGTGTCGGTTCCTTCCACGCCCTGGTGGTAATAAGGTCCACCAGGGGTCGGCAGGGGACACCCAATTGAATGCCTCCAAGAACACGGACTCGTCCGAGGAAGACTTGGGGCAGACCACATTTCCATGATGTCCATCCTCGGGGTGACCGTGGGGAGCCTTCCCTTCCTCCAAGTCCGTGTCTTCAGTGAGAGACTCAGAGTCAATGTGCCTCCTCTTGTATGCTTGCGAGGAGCCTCCTCTGGGGGCTGTCAGAGGAGTCTCGCAAGCAGCAATTTGGTCCATGGGAGCAACTTGGGGCACAGCGGGCTGTCCCAGGGGCCGGATGGTGGAAGCCTGGCCCAGTGCAGAGGGGGCGGGGGGCGAAGCAAGTGCCGGGGTCCGGAGACCCTCAACAGAGCCCTCTCCACTACATCATCCAGGCTCAGATCGGTCCACGCCGAGGAGATGTCGGATCCGGCGGCCAAGTACATCGGCTCCCGACCTCCCCAATAGGCTTAAAAGGGTGTTGAGCTCCACTCCCATCTGCATCTGGGCCTGGATGAACCTTCTCATCATCCGGTCCAGATCAGTATGGGTAGATCTCGACGAGGCTACCGAGGTAGGCCTGGAATGCCTCCTCGATAGCCTCCCTCCTCCTCAGGACCCGGTGAGAAGCAAACAGGTGACCAGAGGTCTCGGCCGCTTGTGGTGCTTCTCCAGATGCATCCCTCTCCTGTCCTGAAGCGGGAGTTTGAGTCCCAGGAGCAGGAGGGGTGCCACAGGGGAACAACTGCAGCCGGTAAAGACCCGCCAAGACCAGCTTGGACCTCCGCTCCTCAGTGCCCTGGGGTTGAACCCTGCACAAATGGAACAACCAGATGTGAGGTGTTCAACCCCAAGAGTGTGGCCATCAGCGGTGAGAGCTTATGGCCACACTGAGCATTTAGAAAATATTGACTTAGGCTGTTCAGCCATAGTCACCAAAGTTAACCTAAAGTTACAGAAAGTAACTGTAAAACAATAAAGAAGCACACAGGCCTCACACACACTCCGCACCAGCAGCGGGGAGGGAATAAAATTTACTACAGAAAATTAAATTAAACTAAAAACTGTCAATAATAATAGGAAACCTACAACTTTCACACAAAAAAAGTTAAAGAAGGCAAATATTCTCTATTTTTAAACAAGAAATATCCACTTAGCTGAGAGCTATGAAATCCACATCTAGTTACCAGCGCGGCAAACAAGATCTGAGGTCATGAGGGTAGAGCAGGGCATTATGGGTGAGGGGAGGAGCTGAGAGCTTGGATCCATAGCTGGAAAACTATGCCGGTTCGGATCCGATATCGGATCCATAACCCACAGGTTGCAGACAAATGAATATCCTACTTCAGATCTAAGGTTTCTCACTATAATTACTGAGATATTTACTATTACATACTTATATATTTCATCAGACATCTTTTTCCTTTCAAACATATTTGCATATTAAGACATGACAATTAAAGTTACACATCTTTTCCTTCTTCTAGTATTACATATTACCACCTTACCATGTACTACTACTGTCACATCTGTTTATTTCCTCACTTGTTATCAGAAGTGGTGTCCCTGTGAATGTCTCATTTCACACTAACCATATAATCATCCTTCCCCATATTGCCTCAACTTTCTTTGTTTTTCATACACCTTGTGTCCAGCAAATATATCACATCCATACTTCATTTCTTACACAGTTTACTCCCCAAAAATTCCTAATATCATTCCCTATACTGTCTACATTTAATGCCAGTATCCTTGCATCACTTCCTTTCTTTGCATCTTCTTACTTCTGCTTTTTGTTTTTCTCATTCTTCTCCTAACCCTCCACCAATCAATTTCCCATCATTATGTTCTGGTTCTTCCCCAGAATCTCTCACCTTTCCTACCTCACTTTCAAATACTGAATACTATTTTTAACTTTTATCTGAAGTCCCTATGTCTTCAGGCCATCTCCCTCTCCATTTACCTCATAATTTCCAATATTTTCTACATTTTCTTCTTTTCCCCATAATACTTTCTTCTTCTTCACAAATTTCTATAACATTCTGAAACAGAAAGTATTTTCATGGTAACAGCATGCTTTTTTATCTGCTTCATTCAAAATGTATTCTGCTAGCAAACAAGTTTCAAATGCCACTTTATATAAGTTTTCATTACCTAAGAAAATTGATGCTCTTATGTCTTTTAAACCAAAACCCAGTAGTAAAATATTAGTATCCATTGTATAACTCCTGTTAATGGCGTCATTATTTTTTTGTTCTGATCCTTACCACTGGTAGTTTACTCTGCACATTCAGTCCTTCAGTGAGATGCTTCTTTTGCAGGCCTGTGCTTCACTCTTCCTCCATGCTTCTTCTCTGCCTGGCAAGCTCTCAATTTCAGAAGAAATCTTTGTAGTTCTCCTTTCAGTGTTTTTATCAATTTTTCTCCCTTCACCCTGTTGTAGGTACATATCCTTAAAACTGGCTTCTCCACCAGCCTAACACCCAGATTTAAATAATTATTTGTTTAAATTTTCCCAGATTTTTAACAGAATTTTCAGAAACTTCCTGCTCCAGTAGCCATCTTTTTACCATCATATTCTAGCCTCATCTCAATCCTTAGCTGTGTTTCAAGTTCTTCTCTATCAAAATCTGTCACAATTGCCTCTGCCACTTCTCTATCAAGCTCCACAGGCCCTGCAGCATTCTGCTATCCTCTGCCATGTTGGAGCCTAGTACCTCAGACTGAAAAGATGAGGGGAAGTTCCCTGGTGTTCCAGTCAAATTTTTCCTAGTCAGTATGAATATAATCAGTCAACCAAAATTAAATTAAATAAATAAATATCCCCTAGTCAGTATGAATATAATAAATCAACCAAAAATAAATTAAATAAATGTAATACAGAGTGAAGACTGTCACAATGAGTAACTACATGATTCTTGAATCCAGCACACTATCTGTAAATTTACAGTGGCAAGAAAATATTGAGTAGGGTCAGTGGTGTATCTTCTTTGATAGCCAGCTTTGTTTTAACAGCCATAACATGAGATGGCATCCATGCACCCTGGACATGTCCAAATGCTGAAAAAGACAAAGGCGGAAAAATAACATCTGTCTTCAAACAATTCTCAAATCATATTATAAGTATCCTGCAACAATGGTCTTATGATGAAATTTTATCCTATTTTTTCTAAAAAAAAGTTTGTACCTTTCTAGATCTCCCAGCTAAGGTTTTCTTATTAAATTCTACATATAATTTACAACTCTCAGTATCAGGATTCTCTCCTAAACAAAAATAAAACTGTCTGGTAAAGTCTTTTGGGAGAACCATGACCATAAAATAACTTGATTTTAAGTTTCTCTTTTGAGATGTCATTAAAACAGTAATGAGCCATAAACACATGGTTCTATGTTCTCTGTACTTAGCACTGCCATCAACAGAAAAATTAAAAGATGAGCCAGCAAAGAAGAATGGATCGATCATTCACTTCAGATGGGAAAGAGAACTCAACAGGGTGCATGGTGCACCCTTTGTCTCTTACAGCTGGACTCCCTCAAAAATCCACAGTGCCCCTGTGAACATCTGGATGCTGCAACTGAGATCTGATTTCACACATATATTACAAACTCTTACAGCATGAATTTCCATGTATAACTTTGTCACCCTAGGGCTATTAGAATTAGATGTAAGAGTTTTTCTGGCTTTAAGGAGCACAACACATTCTGGATCATGGGAATATTAAGAAGGTATGAAGAAGTCAGTGAGTCCACGGAAAAAAGTGATACATTTTTTTTTCAGGTCATAGGATGAGAAGGTAAAATGCAAAATGGTGGAAGCTGAGCACTGCTTGTGTCACAAAAAGACATGCTTATGAGGACCATCACAACCTACAGAGCTGGAGAAAATGTCCCCTTCCCTAGTTATCACAACTAGATTTTTAACTATATCACAAGGTGTTTAGCTGTCATAGTAGATATAATGCCTGCAAAGTAATGTTTGACTTTACTGCCCAATTTCAAGCATTTTTGCCTCTTTGCACAATGGACAGGTATAGGGTAACTCCATGTTTGCTACACCAAACCTCTGTCATGATGTCTGTAGTGATCTGTGTAAATTTCAGGCCATGAGACAGACTTGTCTCAAATAACTGCAGTGTCAAAGCTGCACTCACTTCCTTAATACTGATATAAAGAAAACACTCATTAGGGAATTAGGGAATTAGGCACCTTAAACTTCTAGGGAATAGACGTGTATCTGTTTTTATCATTTGAGTTGGCTGAGGAAATAAAAACGTGTAGTGTTTATGGACAGTGTTTCAGCTACTTAACCACTCCCTTGAAGTTGGGAAGATCAAAATGTTGTGTGTTCTTTTCCTGTACTGGCTACTTGAATTTATGTACCAGTTATGGCACTACAGTGCAGCATATGGAGGCTTATTGCATTCCTGAGATGCTGTCCTTCAGATGAAGCAGTAAAAATAGGTCCAATCCATATGGCCTTGTGGCAGCTTAGGTAGGCAACTTGGACATTAAAGTTCCTAAAGCATTTAATGAAACTAGTAGATGTTCCTTATTTTATTCAAATCATAATTTATATGATAATAATATCAACTAATTAAACCAATAAGAGGAATTTATTCAATAAAAATACAGAATTGAAAAATCATAATCTAATATCTAATAATTTATATAATTTATATCCCCAATACTTGGGAAAATTCCCTGGTGTCCTGATCAAACTTCTCCATCTGTATAAGTGCTGCATTTGGTCTCCTCTGAAAATAAGCCACATCTGTACAGGGAATTACCAAGTTGATGTAATAAAAAGCAAGCAGACAAAAACCAAACAAGCAAGCAAACAAATAAATAAATGTTTTGACTGAGATGACGAGACTGGACAATAAAAAAAAATTTCAAGATGGAATGTAGTACTGGAATCTTTTGTTTCAAAATAAGTGATCCAGTTCCATACATTGTTTAGCCAAAACAGCATCTTTATCATGTGCAGCCATACAACAAGGGTGAGGTATGCTGTATGGCTGCACATGATAAAGATGCTGTTTTGGCTAAACAATGTAGTACTGGAATCTTTTGTTTTAAAATAAGTGATCCAGCTCCATACATTGTTTAGCCAAAACAGCATCTTTATCATGTGCAGCCATACAGCATACCTCACCCTTGCATGTCAACATTATCAGAAAGATAAATGAGCTCTAAATCGACCAATATATAGTTAGATGCATAGCAAATTCACTGAATGACAGAACCCACACTAGAAGGGTGTCAGATGTGTCCTCAAAGAGCATGAAGGTAGTCCATGGGGTACAAACAAGGTTCATTGCTATGACCTTTGATATTTAGCATATCAAATCATATCTCCAAATCAAAAATCAGGAGCTCTGATTGACCAAGTTTGTTGATGACTGTAAATTGTCTGTTATATTTGATTCTCATTCTGATATGCAGATGCTACAAGGTGAACTTATATGTTAATAGCTGGAGTGCTGAAAATGGTTTAAAACTAAATGCTAAAATATACAATATTGCTGGACCTGGCAAACAAACCCTCTATCAAACATATACAGTATAGAAAACACCCAACTCTAAAGCAGAGATGTGATAGACCTTGGAACATTTTTTAAACACCTTTATTAACTTTACATATTACACAAGGGGACACATATAGTTATAAAAAAAATAGCAAACAAACCATTACATAAATTTTTCCTTTTCGTACATTACACATATATGGATGCTTTCTTAACAACTATTATTCGATTTGACATAACAGATTGCTCAAGGCCTGCCTTCCCTTAAATTTCACTTTTCCTCCTGAACATTATTCTGCGTGTAATGTCCCCACAGATTCAATGTATTTCTATGCAGTTTGCTTCTTACCTGTTTTAAAGATATCAACTCCATTTCTTTTGTCTTCTTTACATCATTCCATAATTCTATTTATGTTTGGTTTTTGATTTTCATTTTCTAGTAATTGTTTTTTGGTAGACAACAGCATTAAAGTTAGTAAGGCCTTACTATGTTTAGGCAATTCAATTTCTATAGCCCAGTTTGAAACAATATTTTACTTAGGTACAACAATTTCTGACAAAGTACTCTGTAGGGATGATGGAAGAGACTAAACAAAAGATAATACAAAAAAAAAATACAGAGAAAATGGAAGCTCTATTATATGGATATCGATAGTAAGATACAAGCAGTTAAAATGTTTTTAGTCCCTTTAGTCTTGCGCACAGGTCAGGCATATTTTCATCAACCAGAGGAGGAGTTGTGGATAGCAATTAATAAAGAGCTGAAGGATTTTATCTGGGAGGGCAAGACAGCAAGAGTCAGGCGGGATAAGCTTATTCTTCCAACAGAACAGGGCAGATTGGATTACCTGATTTGAAGGGGTATTTCACAGCAACACAGTTAAGGTTCTTATACATAGCACAAGCAGAAAACTATAATTCAAAGTGGAAGGAAATGATGAAGAAACAGGGAGAAAATTCAAGAAGCAAAGACAATGGAATTTTGGATGCAGAGGTTTAAGGAGAATAACAATAATCGTACAGAATATTATATTCACAAAATAGCAGAAAGCATTCTAAGAACTATGCCAACACAGGAATCCAGAAAGGACATTCTGCTGATAGGGATGGCTGCAATTAGGGCGACAGACAATAGGCGAGAGGGGGATGGAATTTATTGCAGAAAACTGACAAAGGAACCAAGATAGTAGGAGCAAATAACTGGATAGGGAAGGGTAATAGAATGGTAAGATGCCGAAAACTTATTTGGACTGCAGGTTAGAAATAGTAGGAAGGTCCTAAATGAAACACCAACACTGGTGGAGATTTTAGTAGACTCCAGAACAGAAGTTGCCATTAAGAAAGGAATAATTAGTAGAGCATGTAAAATATTGCATGATAACTATAAGAATCAATCAGAGGCATTTAGAAAGCATTGGGAAGAGAGACTGGATAAGCAATTCTCAAAGAAACAATGGGAGGATATATGTAGGTCTCCCAAATTTATTTTATTTATTTATTTACAGTTTGTTGACAGGAAAAGTCCATTGGGCCAAAAAGAACCCTTTTTCAATGGAGGCCCGGGAAGAAAAGCTCCACATACAGTATTACAATATTAGATAACAATACAAAAATAGCAAGATGAAAAAGACATTGACTTGACAAAGAAATAATAATAAAAAGCATTATATGGCATATTCCGTAACAAAAGTGATAGGATTACATGGAATACAATGGTCAACTGCAGACTAATAGAAAATAGGAAAAATAGATAAAAGTTAGGCAGGATGAGAGCAGGAGCATACCCAGTCAGATGAGAGGTAAGAATGAAGTAAAGTCTTAAAAATGGAGCGATTCTGAGTGGTTCGTATATGTGGTGGAAGAAAGTTCCATTTACGTGTTAGAGAAAATGACAATAACAGTTGTCCTGGAGAACGTATGGGTTTAGAAACTTCAAGGTGATTTTGGTTTTTAGATCTGAGTGATCTTCCAGGAAGATGAAGGATGAAAACAGAAGAAAGGGAAGGACAGTTAGAGGGATTAAAGAAGAGTTTATGCATGGTGCAAAGCTGAATATAAAAGAGATAGAATTTCTCGCCAATTTAAAGAGTGAAGGGAATTACAGTGGTGAGATGAGGATTTGGAACCAGTAGCAAACTTAGAGAATTTATTGTAGCAAGATGCAAGAAAGCTTTACCTTTAGAGAGGATTGATAAGTTTTCTTGATATTAATTTGCAGCTGAATGCACAACAAAGTCTAGAAGATTTAGGATCTTTGGTTGGAAGTGTTTACATAGGCATTTTTATACCCGAAGTACACTCCAAAGAATTTTTCCTCAGGTAGACAGCAGAAGTTGGAGGTGTGATGGGGAACAAAGAGGTTAACTGGGAACATATTTTCCGGGAGTGTGACTAGATGGCAGACATTAAAGTCTCCCTGCAGTCTGTTCTGTCAGAAATGCTGGCCGAGTAAATTGGTGTAACTAAGGAAATTATTTTCTTGTGCTATGATATGGAATCAGAATTGCCTAGACATAGTAAGGCTTTGCTGAGTCTAATTATGATAGCTGCCAAAAAAGCAGTTACTAGAAAAATGGAAATCAAAGTCTAAACCTACTTTACTAGAAGTAGTGAAGATAGTAACAGAGATAAAACAACTGGAAATGGGATCTTTAAAAAAGGGTAGGAGCAAATTACATAGGAAAAATGGGAAGTGTGGGATCAATACATGCAGAGGAGGAACAAGGTTTAAAAGAAGGCAGGATTTGAATGAGCTATCTAATGGTTGTCTGACAATTACTAGATATATTGTAAGTGACATACAATGTTTTTACCTACAGCTGTGTTGGCATGGTTCGCAATGTATAATGTTTGCAACTAAGATTGTGTTGGTATGGTTTATTTTCATTTATATAAATGTAAGATTGCCTGTGTCATATATGGTAATTTAATAACAATGTTTCTTGTTTAAAAAAAAGTACTCTAGGGAATTTTTAAAATTTAGCAACTTGTTGGATTGGCAAAAACATGTTCCCACATACCTCTCTCTTTCCCATCACACCTCCTAAAATTGCTGTTGATCTGTGGAAAATTCTCTGAAGTCTGCCTGGGGTATAAAAATGCCCATGCAAACACTTCCATGAAAAATCCTAAACCTTCTAGATTTTGTTGCATACGTAACAGCCATGCAAGTATCCTTCATTATGTCAACTAAATAAATACATTATTTCTTTGTATCTTGATTTCTGGATTCATGCCAAGTCATCAAAGGTAATTCTGGTGAACAGAAAAAAAAACAAAATTAAAACTGTTCATCAAAACCACCTTCAATGAACAACTCAACAAATTTGTTCTTGCAGGAGGTAAGCCATCTTGCACCCCCCCCCCATGTGAGGGAACACCCCCCCCAGACCCACCAGACTTATATATACCAACTCCAAAGTCACAAAAAAGTGGAGAAAATAAAGCAAACTCCACTATCAGTGAAAGAAATCTCACCAAACAGCACTCGCTCTTTTTGTGTTTGCCAAAATTACGTTTGCTGACATGATGTGCTTCCTTGTTTCTCCATTCTCATTTTCCAGTCTTTTCTGATTTCTTCTGACTGCATATTATAGTTAGCATGGATTTTATATGTCCTACTAATTATTCATTTTTAACTGCAGCTTCTGTTTTGGACTCAACTATAAACTCAACCAGAGCCAGAGCTGTTTTTTCATTTAACACTCCTAACCCTATCCCTTCACCTACACTCTGTTATCAATCCCTGGAAGGAAGGCAGTCTTCCACTTGCAGTCCAAACATCTGCTTGGCCTCCCCCCAGTTATTTTCTCCTTTGCTAATGTTCTCCATCAACTTCCATCTCCCACTTGCCTATTTTCTATACCCCATTGGAAAAATCTTTTTCTATTCTTGTGTTGGCATAGTTCTCAAAATCATTTCTGCTACTTACAAAGACACTCGTTTGGAGTGTTTCTCCCCAGGCCTCCACTGAAAATTGGCTTTGTTTGTTCCAAGTCAGACTTTCCTGGTAAACAAATGTTAAATAAATAAATACTCTGTAAATATAATATTCTGCTTGGTTGTTATTGTTCTCCTTAAGACCCTGCAACCAAAATCCTATTGTTTTCTTATTTGGTGAACCTTCTTCTCCCGTTTCAACATTATTTCTTTCCATTTTGATTTGTATTTTTCTGTTTGTGTTATGTATATGAGTCATGATTATGTATCTCAAAAATATCTCTTCAAATCTAATAATCTTAATTATACAATAACTGGCCATTAACAATCAAAAACTAGCATGCTGATTGGTCAGCCTAACCAGGGTGCCCATTGTAAATCGAGACTATACCAATGGTAACAGTCTGGCCACTAAAGTATCATTTTTTAATTGCTATTTCTCAGACAAGCATTAGTCTGAACAAAAGACTCTAAAAAGTGTGTCATTATGTATTGACTTTATTTCTCATAAAATTTGTTTTTTTCTGACAAATCACTAAGGAACAAAGTCACTAAATAATGACGGGCATTTCAGTTTCAGACTTTCTTTCCTTCAGGCAATGCACACATATTCACATTTTCCAGATAAAAGATTGAGATGTATGTTCAAGACCACAGAAAATACAAGAAAAATCAGGTACATTCTGCAAACTAAAACATACCTGATTTTCCTTGTATTTACCCATCTCTCTCATACCTCTAAACTGTTGGGGGAGGTTGCATTTTTTTTCTTTCAAAAAATATAGCAAAGGAGATCATCCTTTCTCCATTGTTTGCTTGCTAAAGAAGTGATATACTGTGTAAATGTGGGAGTGCATGTCCCACACACACGCTCAGTATGTCATCAAAGGGCAAAATCAGGAAACAACAAGGAAGAACACCACAGTGCTGTTATACAAAGACATTATTTAAGAAGAGTAAGGATTTTTTTTCTTAAATAATGTAACTGCATAATAGCAATAACCAACTGCTGAGTGTGGTATAGTGAAGGTTCCCTATTAATTCAGCAAACGCACTGTTTTCGGGACTTTGCCATTTCTTCCACTGTGGTGCGAACTCTCTCTTTCCCATCACACCTCCTAAAATTGCTGTTGATCTGTGGAAAATTCTCTGAAGTCGGCCTGGGGTATAAAAATGCCCATGCAAACACTTCCATGCAAAATCCTAAACCTTCTAGATTTTGTTGCATATGTAACAGCCATGCAAGTATCCTTCATTATGTCAACTAAATAAATACATTATTTCTTTGTATCTTGATTTCTGGATTCATGCCAAGTCATCAAAGGTAATTCTGGTGAACAGAAAAAAAAAACAAAATTAAAACTGTTCATCAAAACCACCTTCAATGAACAACTCAACAATTTTGTTTTTGCAGGAGGTAAGCCATCTTGCACCCCCCCCCATGTGAGGGAACCCCCCCCCCCGACCCACCAGACTTATATATACCAACTCCAAAGTCACAAAAAAGTGGAGAAAATAAAGCAAACTCCACTATCAGTGAAAGAAATCTCACCAAACAGCACTCGCTCTTTTTGTGTTTGCCAAAATTACGTTTGCTGACATGATGTGCTTCCTTGTTTCTCCATTCTCATTTTCCAGTCTTTTCTGATTTCTTCTGACTGCATATTATAGTTAGCATGGATTGTTTTATATGTCCTACTAATTATTCATTTTTAACTGCAGCTTCTGTTTTGGACTCAACTATAAACTCAACCAGAGCCAGAGCTGTTTTTTCATTTAACACTCCTAACCCTATCCCTTCACCTACACTCTGTTATCAATCCCTGGAAGGAATGCAGTCTTCCACTTGCAGTCCAAACATCTGCTTGGCCTCCCCCCAGTTATTTTCTCCTTTGCTAATGTTCTCCATCAACTTCCATCTCCCACTTGCCTATTTTCTATACCCCAATGGAAAAATCTTTTTCTATTCTTGTGTTGGCATAGTTCTCAAAATAATTTCTGCTACTTACAAAGACACTCGTTTGGAGTGTTTCTCCCCAGGCCTCCACTGAAAATTGGCTTTGTTTGTTCCAAGTCAGACTTTCCTGGTAAACAAATGTTAAATAAATAAATACTCTGTAAATATAATATTCTGCTTGGTTGTTATTGTTCTCCTTAAGACCCTGCTCCTTAAGACCCTGCAACCAAAATCCTATTGTTTTCTTATTTGGTGAACCTTCTTCTCCCGTTTCAACATTATTTCTTTCCATTTTGATTTGTATTTTTCTGTTTGTGTTATGTATATGAGTCATGATTATGTATCTCAAAAATATCTCTTCAAATCTAATAATCTTAATTATACAATAACTGGCCATTAACAATCAAAAACTAGCATGCTGATTGGTCAGCCTAACCAGGGTGCCCATTGTAAATCGAAAATATACCAATGGTAACAGTCTGGCCACTAAAGTATCATTTTTTAATTGCTATTTCTCAGACAAGCATTAGTCTGAACAAAAGACTCTAAAAAGTGTGTCATTATGTATTGACTTTATTTCTCATAAAATTTGTTTTTTTCTGACAAATCACTAAGGAACAAAGTCACTAAATAATGATGGGCATTTCAGTTTCAGACTTTCTTTCCTTCAGGCAATGCACACATATTCACATTTTCCAGATAAAAGATTGAGATGTATGTTCAAGACCACAGAAAATACAAGAAAAATCAGGTACATTCTGCAAACTAAAACATACCTGATTTTCCTTGTATTTACCCATCTCTCTCATACCTCTAAACTGTTGGGGGAGGTTGCATTTTTTTTCTTTCAAAAAATATAGCAAAGGAGATCATCCTTTCTCCATTGTTTGCTTGCTAAAGAAGTGATATACTGTGTAAATGTGGGAGTGCATGTCCCATACACACGCTCAGTATGTCATCAAAGGGTAAAATCAGGAAACAACAAGGAAGAACACCACAGTGCTGTTATACAAAGACATTATTTAAGAAGAGTAAGGATTTTTTTCTTAAATAATGTAACTGCATAATAGCAATAACCAACTCCTGAGTGTGGTATAGTGAAGGTTCCCTATTAATTCAGCTAACGCACTGTTTTCGGGACTTTGCCATTTCTTCCACTGTGATGCGAACTCAGAGTTGGTATATTTAAGTAGGGGGGTGTGGGGGGCATGGAGGGCGAAGCCCCCCACTTTATTTTGTGTTTTTTTTTTTTAATTGATCAGTGATTTTTTTTCCCTGGGAAAAAATCTCTGATTTGTTTGTTCGACATTTTGTTTTTTCGGTGTTAATGGGTCGATTATATAGCGTTTGCAATTTAGCACGTTCTCTTATATACTATAGACCTATATTGAAGATTCATTCACAGTTGGCTTGTTTAATCACTTGGGCTTTGCCATTGTGATTAAACCACTTCAACCATGGGTAAATCTTCAATATACCATACCCACATTGTCAGTTACTGCTATATAAACTTATCCCACTTAACTCTAAACTCATGCATATTATTTTGCCTTTAGCACTCAATAATTGCTTTTCTTCTTGCTCTGTAAGATTCCTCTTCATCTGCATTACTTTAACCTCTAAATAATTCTTATTACTTCTTTCAGATCTCTTTTTCTCTCTAATTCCTACCATACATTTAAATTCTACTTATTCCACTCCTTAGCTATGTGTATCGTCCGTAACAACTCTTGAATGATTTCCACTACCCATTCCTTAAAGTCCTCTCTTTTTAAGGGGTAAGTAGGAAGGCACCAGTGTCACATTTTTACTTGATTACCCTCCATCTTATATCTTAGACTTTATTAATGCATGGTCTGAAATAGTCATTGGATGTGGTTTCAAAGTTTTTAATTAAAAACCTATGCGCCTTTTAAATATAATTTCTGTCCAGCCTAACCCAGTTAGACTATCCTGTGGAATACTCTCTACATTCTGCTTGGGTTCCTGCTAGTAATATCATATCTGCAATTCCAAATATTCTCATATTTCTTCAGAAATCTACCCTTTTTTGTTATATTTCCTTCTAGGTCTCTCTGATACATCTTCACAACTGCAAATCAGGTTCCGATCACACACACAAATAATACTCCCTGCTGGAAGCTAAGTACTTCTCCCATAATTCTTTTAAGCTCCTTAATTGTAGTTATTGGTGGAATATAAATACTTGCCAATGTAATCCTCCTCTCCTCCCAATAACCCCTTACTGCCACAGATGTGCCATTGCTGTCTTTCATTTCCTTTTCTATCATTACTGTAATCCTTCTCACAATCAGTAGTATTACCCTATTTCCTTTGTCACAGATACCTAGCTGAATAACCATTGTGAAATCCCTTCTTTGCCAAACTCACATGCTTATTTCTGTGTATGTCTGTCTCCTGTAAGTTTATTTGTACCGTACACTTCTTAATATAATCTGATACTCTCTGTATCCTGTCCTTACCTACAATGCCATTCAAATTTCATGAAATGACTGATAAGGCAGTCATTTTGATAAGATATCTTACAAGACTTTTTCTTGACTATATGTTTCCAACTTGCAACGTGTATGCACATATTAATGCTTGGCATGTTGATCTTACAAGCATTTGTAGCTTCTCTTCTCTGTTTTACATTTTCCCAGACTTTATGTTTCAATACAAAGATTCAAGAAGCAAAAAAAGTATATACATTTTCATTTTTAATTCCCAGCCCCTTTTAACTTACAACAAACATACACGATACGTACATTCCAGAGACAGAAAATACCCCTCCCTGTATGGGCAAATGTCCCAAATAGAGAGCTACAACCATAGGCTTTACCAATTCTAAAGTTATGGTTAATCATGCTGAAACTGCATGTCAGAGCCTGTGTTCCATCCTGTACCCAAATCATCTATTGTTGTCCTATCTCAGCTTCCCTCTCAGCTGTGAAAAATAACTTGCATACTGTCAGTTAACTGATTTTTAGCTTTAAAACAGAGCACCTGGGCTATCATTAAATGAATAGATTTTGCACTGTTGTGATTTATACTGAAGCAATTAAAGCTTCTAGAAATGCATCTGTTTGTATTTCCCTCAGTGTATCAGACTTCATTTATTTTCATTACACTATTTGTTATTCTCCTTTAAGTATTAAATTTAGTCTTTCCCCATACAGACACCTCAGAGTTCATGGTCCAGTCATTTCCTAATGAATTGCCTGCATCTGCAGAGCTTTGCTGGTAGACAAAAAAGACCAGTACATGGTTCTGCAGCTACATAACACAGTTTACCCAAATGCTAGAAAAATAGAAGTTATGTTCTTACCATAACGTTCCATGTTAGTTGTCTTCTTCTCGCCTTCTTCTTGCTGGATGGGTTGAATTTTTCGGCTCCGACTCATTTCCGGGCCGACCTCGGCGCCCGACTCGCCACTCTAAAAGCTCGAGAGTTGGTTCCACGGCTCAAGGCTCCCCTTATATCCCACAATGCTTTACCTCAGATCTCGTTTGTAAGCTAACCCAGCTTATATCAATAACAGTATAACTGTAAATAGAATCCACCTCTAACAGCAGGAAGAAAAGGGTGACCTACATCCTGAAATAAGAAATATGCACAATAGCATATGACTAAGAAAGAGGTGGTAGAAAGAGAGGTCACGATCACAACTCCTCTAGGTCTGTCCAGGCCAGGGGAAGGAGGGTGAAGAGAAGCGAGAAGAAAGACAACTAACATGGCGTTATGGTAAGCAGAACTATCTCTATATGGTGTCTATCCTTCATTCTTGCTGGATGGGACCGCGTCCCTAGCACCTTGTCCTGGGTGGCCTAACGGAACAGACTCCTGAGAACAGTGGAACCAAAATTAGCTCTATGCATAGAAGCTAAATCCAACTTATAATGGGAAATAAAAGTGTGAGGAGTAGCCCAAGTAGCCGCTGCACAAATGGTGTCAATAGGCAGTCTGTCTTGGAAGGCTAAGGAAGTAGCCAAAGCTCTGGTGGAATGGGCTTTAGGTTTATTAGGCAGTTTTTGGTGTCTAATCTCATAAACAAGGGTAATCAGAGACGTTAGCCATCTGGATAATGATACCTTTGAAACTGGAAGTCCTTTTCTGCTTTCATAGGAGACAAACAGCTGATCAGATTTTCTGAATTGTTTCGTCCTGTCCAAGTAGTACCTTAATTGGCGATGAACATCCAGGCAGTGTAATTTTGTTCAGACCTATTTGAATACTCTGGGAAAAAGACAGGAGGTCAATGCTTTGGTTTAGATTTGATGTTGAAACCACCTTAGGCAAAAAAACTCTGTCCTTATGGAACAAAAGATAAGGAGAACGACAACTGAGTGCTTGAAGTTCTGAAATTCTTCTAGCTGATGTGATAGCCACCAGAAAGAGAGTTTTCCATGATAATAATTTCAAGAACATGAAGCTGCAGGTTCGAAAGGGGAAAGAATCAAAGAAGCAAGAACTAAATTTAGGTCCCAAGGAGAAGGAGGATTTCTTATAGGAGGTCTGAGAAGAAAAACTCCTTTCAAAAAAAGTTTGTGGGACATTAGGGCAGATTCAGAAATGCCCACATGAAAATTAGAAATAGCTGCCAATTGAACCTTAAGAGTAGATGGAGATGAACCTGCATGGAAGAGTTCAGCTAGAAAATCAAGGACTAGTTGGATGGAAGCGGTGAAAGGATCTATGTCCTTTCCTTGGCGATTCCACTTACTCAAATAAATCTTGTGGAAGATTTATGGGAAGCTATCAATATATCTCTAACCGAGTGAGATAATTGAGGAAGCCTGGCTACGGTTGGAACTGGAGGAACCAAGCAGTGAGGTTCAGAGAGGGAGGGGCGATGAAACTGACCCGACTGGTGGATCAAAAGATCTGGAACTAGGTCCAGATGCCATGGTCGCTCAAGAGAAAGGCCAGTAAGGAGCAATGAGGATCAATGAGGCCTCTGTATTACTTGAGAGATCAGAGGAAGGGGCCAAACTTGGACTAGAGCGTCTCTGCTGGGTTGGCCTGGTAAAGGGAATAGAGTGAAGTATTCTCTGCACTTGCTGTTTTGGGGAGTAGCAAAAGATCGCAGCAAGGCTGACCCCACTTGAGAAATATCTCTCACTACAGAGTCTTTCAGAGACCACTCGTGAGGCATGAGTATAGCTCTGCTCAACTTGTCCGCAATGTGATTGGACTTATCAGAAAACGCTGAGAAGAAATCACCCATTGCCACAGTCTGAGTGCTTCTCGATACAGGGGTATGATCTGGTTCCGCCTTGTTTGTTGATGTACCACACTACAGACATATTGTCTGTCTGAAGAGAGTCTTGAAGGGCTTGCAATGCTAAAAGCACTGCTCTCATCTCCAGAACATTTATGTGCAAGTGGCATTCGTTTGGTTGCCATGTGCCCTGGACTGTCCCTCCTGATAATGCCCCCACCCGATCAGGGAGGCATCCGAGGAGGTGGAACAAATGGTCTTCCGACAGGAGCTGGAAGACATCCACCACATGAGATGCTTTTTGATCATAATGGTGTGAGACATTGGAAGTTCCTGGTATGACCATTGAGAAAAAGCATCCACTGAAGGATCCGCATGTGGTATCTGGCCAATGGGAGAGGTATGGCGCTGCCATGATTCCCAACACCTTTAGAACTAACCTGGCTTTGGCTCTGTTGTTGTTGAGAAGAAGTGACACCAATTTGTGAATGTCTGATATCCTTTGGTTCGTTAGCGTTGCAGACATGTTTATAGTATCTAAATTTATGTAGGTAAAATTTATTGAAATACCCAGTTTTTGACAAGCCATCAGAAGGAGATGCTTGGTGGGAGCTGTGAGAAGCCAGTCGTCCAAATATGGAAACACCTGGAATCCTTGTCGTCTCAGGTGAGAAGCTACCACTGCCATGCATTTGGTAAACACCGGGCGGTGGTGAGACCAAAGGGCAGGGCCCTGAATTGAAAATGACTGGTTCCCAGCCTGAAGCGGAGGAATCTTCTGGGTATCCTGAAGGTCTATAGAGCACATCCAGTTTCCTTTTCCCAATAGGGGAAGAATGGATTGCAGCGTGACCATCCGAAATCTTGTTTTCTTGACTGATCTGTTCAAGATACTGAGATCCAAAATTGGTCTCCAGTCCCTGTTTTCTTTGGAACTAAAAAGAACCTTGAGTAGATTCCGGATCCTTGTTGGTCTGCTGACACTGGCTGAATTGCTCTTTTGGAACATCTGGAAGGGATTTTTGACTGATTTGGAAGGAAATGATGGACTGTACCCATTTGTCTTGAGTCAGGGATAGCCAGGCTTCGACTGCCTCCGAAGATGGGCTCAGGGATGCTGAAAGGGCTTGTCAGGAAAGGCTTCACCATTGTTATTCCCACCTCTGCCTCTGGTAAGTCCCTTGACATCTTTCCACCCTTCTGGCCTTTGGGGTAAGGCCTAGAAGGGAAAGGGTCTTGCCATCAGTCTCGCACCTAGTCAGGGTTTCTTTCACTTGAGGACCAAAAGAGATGATCCATCAAAGGGGAGTTCGTGAAAGACATCTTGAAAGGTTCATAAAGTTGCATAGCCACATCCAGGCATGCCTGCATGGAGGAGTTGGAAATGGAATTAAGGATAGCCAGCTGCGTGTTCATTTTCTCTTGAAACCTTCAACATTTCACTCGCTTCCTTGATCATGAAATGGCACAGGTAATTCAGCGACGCATGGTAAATGTCGCTGAGGAGAACATCTATCCATGGACCTAGATTCCTTGTTAGGTGGATGGACAGGCACTGAAGGATCAGCCAGTTCCTTCTTTGTGGCGGCAGCTACCACCATAGCATCCACAGAAACTCCTTTTGATAAAAATTGCTTGTCTGATGGAGCTGTGATGAATTTGGAGGGTCTCCTGGGAGTGGGGTCCACTGAATCAGGAGCCGTCCATGCCTTCTTAGCAACCACCTGCATGAGGGGGTCGAAGGGGGACACCCAGGAGGTGGAAGGGCGAGAGCCAAACGCCTCAAGATACAAGGGTTGAGGGCTGGCCAATTTCCCCTCTGTTTAAGGATCTCCAGAATGTCTGCAAATGAGACATCTTCAGAGGGGAACCTTCAGAATCATCCAGATCTGTGTCCGGCGTGATAGACTCAGGTGAGTCAATGTCCTCTTCCGAGGGGCTCTTCTGCCAAATCAGGAGGCCTCGGAAGAGGATGAAATCCCAAAGGGGCTCCTGAGGAGCTGGCTCTCTGTGGTCCGGGATGAGGGCAGCATAGAGGGAGGGACTGTGGAGTAGAGCCAGGCTCTAACACATGACCTCGAATGCACCCCTGTCAGGCAGAGCCAGAGGTCCGACAGTGATGGCTCCGAGGCCGAGGGAGGTCCGCCGAGATTCCTCCACGGAAAAGACAATTGTCTCGGCTGAACTCAAAAGTCGAAGGAGGAAAGAGTTGATGGACTGGGGCAGGCACCGACTGATGAGTCGGGCTATCTGGGCTAGTGCCTCGGACTTAAGTAGTCGACTCACCACCCTCTGAAGGTCATGATCGAAAGCCTCGATGACCTAGAGGAATGAGACCAAGAGAAGGTGACGATAACCTCGCCGGCCGAGTCGAGGAAGCCACAGAAACTGTGGACTGAGTTTATCGGCTCCAGCGGAGCCGATAAAGGCAAAGGTTGAACAACCTGAGGTCTCGGCTCAGAAGCGGAGCCAAGACCTCGATGCCTTAGGGGCTTCCCTGTTGAAACTGACAGGGAATCCTCTGGTTTTAACAAGCCTCTCAGAATCAACTTGTTTTTCTCTCCTGCAGGACCCTGGGGCTGAAGCCATGGCACACAGCACAGGAGTCCTGCAGGCAAACTGTCAGAGACATTTTCTGACAGCACGCATCACACTTCTTGAATCAAGACCTTTGCTTCCTTTGACATTTCTAACTGACAGGTGTACACACCCAAACACACAGTTATACCCTGTCAGAAAAATTATTAATACTAAAATAATAACAATTTTAGTAAAATACTAATAATTAAGCACAAAAGTTAAAGTAACTACACAAACACACCCTAGGGAAGGGAAGGCCAAAGGAAGAACCAAGTTCTTTTAATAAGAAAACGGGAAAAATAGGGTGGGAATAAAGATCTATATCCTACACTAATTTAGGAAGAATTAAAGTTAAAGGGAAAAAAGAGTAACTTTTGTATAAAAAGCTAACACTCACCAGGAACGGTAGAAGCAACCAACCTCGAAGCTGTAGCGGCAAGCGAGATCTGAGGTAACTCTCGCCTAGCATTGTGGGATATAAGGGCCTCGGTGGAACCAACTCTCGAACCCATCCAGCAAGAATGAAGGTGAGATAGACAACTTAACATCTATACTTTTACATGATTTTAGAGTATGGTTCCACCTGTATGCATCCAGAGGAACCACCATAATTTCTTACACAAATGCAATCAGTTAACTTCAACTCTTCCCCTTAGCAGCTCAAGATCACAGTATAGAGCTTACAGATAGCCTTTAACTTGTTGCAGTATAAACTCCAAATGCATTACAATCAAGGAAAAAAGATAATTTCTTATTTCAACACCACAGGCATTAAGAGCAGGTACCTCACATTTAAAATACCTCTGTATGCTGTACAGAGTTACTTTACAGTGCAACGTTTAGTGGACTTCAAGAAATTTATTATACACACATTACTAGGAAAAAGCAGATTTTTTTATTTACAGTTACATCTTCACTTCTATTATTCTTCTAGACACTAAAGATAAATTGGAAATTAGACCCAACACTTTAATGCATTTCCCAAATTTCCAGTCTTTTCCCCACTTCTTATAGAAGTACAGATATTGTGTCCAAACTGCATTTTATGGAAATAACACTTTATAGTTCATCCATTTATTTCCAAATTATACATTTTTGCTGGCCTTCTTCATCATATTGACCATCCAATACCAGTCTTTGGTTCAGGTCCAACAAGGTCAATATTAGCATTTTGGGGGCCCCCCATCAAATGTCACTTTCATTCTAAAAAATCACCCTGTCACTGCCACCCTTCTAAGGCAACCTATCAGTTCATACTGCAAACTTTTGGTGGTAGTAAATGCAGACTGAACTTTAGCTACAGTGCTCTTACATTATATAAGGCCTATGTACCTTACTATGTTGGCCAATCTCAGAAAGGGACATTCCCAGTTACTGGCATTTAGTTGCAACAATGATATATTACATTAACTCTATGTACAGAGCTATATTTAGGTGAAATGGTGCCCTAGGCACAGCCTAAGATTTCATCCCTCACACACACACACACACACACACACACACACACACACACACACACACACACACACACACACACACACACACACACTCCTAAGTCTATCCCGCACACCCCCCATCTTGGGCTCCCTCATAACATGCATATTTTTTTCTTCCTTTTTCACATTTTGCATTGCTTCACAGTTTTTTCAATAAGCAATAATTTTCTATATACTCTGATGTGCATTTTATCTATGATGTTTGCAGATGACATTGTGATCTGTAGTGAGAGTAGGGAACAGGTGGAGGAGACCCTGGAGAGATGGAGATATGCTCTAGGGAGAAGAGGAATGAAGGTCAGCAGGACTAAGACAGAATATATGTGTGTGAATGAGAGGGAGGATAGAGGAATGGTGAGGATGAATGGTTAGGATGCAAGGAGTAGAGGTGGCAAAGGTGGATGAGTTTAAATACTTGGGGTCAATAGTTCAGAGTAACGGTGAGTGTGGAAGAGAGGTGAAGAAGAGAGTACAGGCAGGATGGAGTGGGTGGAGAAGAGTGTCAGGAGTGATTTGTGACAGACGAGTACCTGTAAGAGTGAAAGGGAAGGCCTACAAGAGGGTAGTGAGACCAGCTATGTTATATGGGCTGGAGAAAGTGGCATTGACAAAAAGGCAGGAGTTTGAGTTGGATGTGACAGAATTAAAGATGTTAAGATTTGCACTGGGTGTGACGAGGGTGGACAGGATTAGGAATAAGTATATTAGAGGGTCAGCCCAGGTTGGAAGGTTTGGAGACAAAGCCAGAGAGGCATGATTACATTGGTTTGGACATGTGCTGAGGAGGGATGCTGAGTATATTGGGAAAAAGATGCTAAGGATGAAGCTACCAGGTAACAGGAAAAGAGGAAGGCCTAAGATAAGGTTTATGGATGTGGTGAGAGAGGACATGCAGGTGGTTAGTGTGACAGAGCAAGATGCAGAGGACAGGAAGAAATGGAAACAGGTGACCTGCTGTGGCGACCCCTAACAGGAACAGCCGAAAGAAGATGTTGATGATGACTCTGATGTGCATTTTAAAGGTTTTTTTTTCTTTTCATCCACTGATGGCTTGAACAAAAGTTATAATTAAGGAAAGAAATTCAGTATTGCTGTTGAGCTTTAATTTTCTTTGAATCCTTTCAACACAACTTTCCTATCTAAGACAGCACAGTAACATCATTTAGGAAATAACTCAATTAAGCCAGTGCCTCCAGAAGCCATAGGGATTACAGATGTGCTGGGATGCAATTTAGAACATCTTTCCAACATTTTACTCCAGTCATGGCCTAAATAAAAATCATGAATAATTTCATGTCTTTTCATTTCAGTCTTATTTTTTCTTTCGAGGAAGACCTAAGTTGTGCACAAGCCTTAATGTTCAAATATGACTAAATAGTAGCTCAAACTAAATTAACAAGTCCATTGTTGTAAGGATGCACATGTCCTATCTAGGAATACTGTCGTCTCTCTAACCCATTCCCCCCAAAAAGACAGTTACTGCATCCCTCCGGCGTTAAATTGCGATGAAAGCAGAGGTTCAAATTGCTGCAGTCATTTATTTCAAGTGACTGCTGGCTATATGGGTCCCTTCAAAGTATCAAAATTGCAGAATATCGAACCTCTGATCATCGAGGACCAGAGGATCAAAATTCTGCAATACTGAACGCTGTGAATGGAGATCGCCGTACAGTGTGGAACAAAAACTTTACCATTCTGTTTACTGTAGTGTGATCTCAGAGTTGATATATTTAAAAAGCAGGGGGTGTGGAGGGTGCAGGAAGAAGTATTCAAGTTTTAACTTTTTTTTTTTTTTTGGTTTTGATATTGCAGAATTTTGATCCTCTGGTCCTCGCTGATGAGAGGTTTGATACTCTGCAATTTCAATACTTTGAAGTGGACCCATATGTGTGTGTGTGTGTATATATATATATATATATATATATATATATATATATATATATAAATATAGATAGATAAAGATATATACATAGCATGCCTCCTCACTCTTCACCACTAACCCCCGAAGGTAGCCACCTGTATATGTGCCTGATGTGTGATTGTGAGGAAAGTGAAAAAAAATGATTACAGTGAAGCATTCTACTTTGTTGCTCCTAGATAGTACACTGCCCCTGTATAAGCTATAGTAATCTTCTTTGTACACCTCAGAGGTCTGTAAGAAAAGTAAAGGAAACAATGACCACAGCATCCCCTGCCCAAACACAAAAAGCTAAAATGACTTCATGTGCACACCTCTAAGGTTTGACTGTGATAGCTTCATAGGCAAATACTAAGCTTTCAGTCTGCAAGCTATTACAAGCCTAGCCAATAACCAGGGGTCAGAAATAAACTATGTACATTGTGCCTGTGAGGTAATGACATTAACCATTACATTAAATGATGGAAATTAAAGAAGTAATAACCACACAATCCCCCCAAACAAACACATAACCTACATCAACTTTCGGTACACGCACATCTCAGCAGGGGTAGTTTAAGAATGGGTATAGTTGACAGTAGAGGCTATTATCAGCTTTATCCTAACAGGATCATATCTCATAGCCCTGCTCAGATTAAAAAAATTAATACATTAGTTTCTCCTCATTTTTCCCAAACCAGCAACAGCTTTTGTGGGGTCCCCATACAGTCAAGGATGATTAAGAAGGCCTTGCTGTATCCATTTATACAATCTGGGGAGTGGAGGGCACTAGACCCCTGGAAGATCTAGTGTTCTGTGACATATTTTATGCCTTACTTTTGAAATGTAATTACTTGTTATTTGCATTTTTTACCGATACCTAGAATAATAATGTATGTGTATCAACAGTATTGGGTGCGTATACACACACACACACACACACACACACACACACACACACACACACACACACACACACACACACGCATATGCCATAGCAATACTAGTTCTGCACTTATTTCAGCAAATAGCAGTACAAGTGCAATGCTGGTACTGCCACACCAGATCAGCGACTGCTGTTTAGTAGTCATCAAACAGCAGCAAGGATAAGTCAGTTTTATTTACCTCATTGATGAGTAATGCATACCTGTCACTGTACCTGATTTCAGAGAGCTTCCCTGATTTTGCCTCATAATCATTTGGGATTACAGACACTCAATAAATCCAGACATCAGAGTTTTATATTTCTTATTGTTGAAAAGAAGCATCTTGATGCAAAATGTGTTATTCTATTAACTTTTTAAATGAATCACAGTAATATTTAAAACATGTTCCTAATTACTATTTAGCAATGCGCAGAATTCTTGAGAAAAGAAGTTGAGTGTTATCATATCTGGTGTTCTGCCAGTACTTATAAAACTCCCTAAATGAGAAAAACAACCCTGAAAATTGGAAGCATCAGCTCTTACTAAAATCCAAGGTCTGCAGTGAGATCAGTCACTCTGAACTGCTTATCTCTCTAGTGCTTATCTTGTTCATGTTCATTATCAGCTTTATCCTAACAGGGTCATATGACAGCACTGTTCAGGTTAAACAGCATAATCTGGAAATTAGTGCATTTTTTTCTCCTTATTTTTCTCCAACCAGCAGCAGCTTTTGTGAAGCTTGTGATGTCTCTGCTCTGGGCCAGTAATCAAGGAGCCTAAATCCTCACCACTGACACCAGTGAGGGAAGTTCACTTAGAACAAAGATAAATACAACATATTTCCAGATGCTCTCTGCATCAAGCACAATTTCCCTTAACAGCACACAGGGAACACACACAGTCCTCAGCTGAGTGTTCCAAGCCAAGTCCTCCACTACCCTCCCTGTGAAACCAGTGGTTAGTGTCCCTGCTCCAAGTAGCTGACACACACACACGTTGAGAGTGGATTTTCACACACACACACACACACACACACACACACACACACACACACACACACACCTCGGGAAAGGCTGCACAGATTTACCAGTTATGCCCTCTCTGCCCAGACTATAAGGTAGATACTGCAACCATTGCACTTCAAAGTCAGCTACTCTAAGGCTCTTAAAAGGGTACCTAATTATACTGAGTAAAATTAATACTAATACAAATGGTAGTGTTTGACCAATGCAGCAAGGCTTTCAGGAGTGGCCACAGTGTCACCAAATAAATATAAAAACTCTCAAAGCTTAAAATATTCTCTAAAAGACCAGTCACAATGAAAAGTTTAAATATATTTTAATACATAATAAAAGAACATGAAACTACTAAATATCTATTTACAATATACACCAGCGTTTCAGTCACAATAAATATTAACAATACCTCAGATGGATAGATTCACACAAATACAGAAAAACAGTACTTAACTAATCTCACTATACTTTCCTGACTGACCTAAAGAATTACTATTCCCTGGTTACTTACTAAAGCAAGGCAGGATGAAGTAGGTGAGTGATCCTTCTTTTGTCAGGTTTTACAAACATACTGCCCTGAGACGTCTGTCTCATCTAGTATTAAAAACATCATTTCAGTGCTGGATTACAGAATGACATTACATACATCTGACTCTAGTTCCCACACTACCACCTTTACTGAAAACTGAACCAGAATCTAGCACATGTGTCATAATGGGTCTACTTCTGATTGTCGAAAACTCACTTTCTCGACAACCAGAAGATCGAACCCATTTAAGGAAAGTGCAATAATCAAAAGTGCACTTTCGCAAAAGCCGGTTCTCCGAAGCACATTGCAGTGGGGATAAGGAAATATATCCTTTTCCCCACTGTAGTGTGATCTCAGAGTTAGTATATTTAAGTAGATGGGGTGTGGGGGGCTATGGGTGGGTGCAGGGGGGGGCAAAATACTGTTTATAGTAGATTTTCTTGCTTGTTTCTTTCCGGTACGGAGAACCAGCTTTTGCGAAAGCGCACTTTCCATCTAGTGCACATTCGCTTTAATGGGCCTCGATGTTGCTTGTTTGAGATTGTGAGATTTTGATCAAGCAACATACACCTGTCATAATACATATACATAGAGCTTTGCTAAGATGTGTTATAGCATCTGGAAGCTATAAAACTATTTCAAAAGCTTCCACCTTTCCAGGGTAGCAATTAGTTCACTGCTAAGTACAATACAGTATGATTATTACTCCTGGTTTTTACATTTTCTCTCTGGCTGCAGTCAGAACTGTAGGATACAATCTTTATGGCCTAAATCAGGTAATTTAATTTCAGGCTATTTTTCAAAGTTAGCTGGACTGAGATTAACCTCTTCTCTTTTAGTGTCCTGTGTTACAATATATTAATTTCAACAGTTACAATACACTCTGGAAAACCAGTCCAGTGGCTTATTTGTACTTTCAGAAAATTAATGTGATCTCTTTCTTCCAGTTACCATGGTACAACAAAAAAATCTCATGTTTTTTCTGTGTGTTCTGAATTCTAGACCTATTAGTTTTTAAAAATATTTCTGCTTTGGTGAGGGGCATGGCTGACCTAGAGCAAGATGACTGCAAAGTTTATTTTTTCCTTCTTGCCTCTGTATACTGCATTATTTCTTCTTGGGTCTACAACCTCAATGAGTGCTTTGCACTATGGAGTCTAAATGTTTATCACTTGCTGAAAAGGGAAAACTGTTTGCCTTAAAAAAAGTATTGTAGGAGGAGAGCTTATTAATTCTTTTTGAGCAGCTTTCCTTAGAGGTCTGTCCTGCAAGACAGCAGTCATGCCAAAGCAACTTAGAAATGGAGATGCAGCACTTGAAAAAGAGTATAAAATGTCGTCTCCAGAATCCAACTGTGGAAAACTCTGAGGGCTGTAAAAAGCTAGATGCCGAGATGGCCATTGAGATCAACAAACTACATTTCAATGAAAACAGATTGAGGCAGATCAACCTGCAAGTGACTGAACTATCACACACAATTACTGACTCTGACCTCCTTCCCTTTTTGAGCACCTTTCCTTCAAGGTACTGCAAATGCCACCATTTCTGGACAAAGCATCAGTTGGACCCCTGTCATGTAGACCACAAGGATCACAGGTTTAGCAGACATGTGTTAATAGCCCTTCTGTCAGTGAGAACAAGAGACTGGTTTATTTATTTTATTTATTTAACATTCATTTGCCAGGAAATTCTGACTTGGAATGAGCCAGGCCTGGGGAGAAACACTCCAGATGCATGTCTTTGTAATGTGGAAGGAAACTGGAGGAAACCCACACAAATGCAGGGAGAACATGCAGACTCCATACAGAAGGTACCCCAGCCGAGAATAGAACTGAAGAACCTCTTGCTGTGAGGTGTCCATGTAAACCACTGCACCACTGTGCCATTGATGCAGCATAGCAGGAAGGGCAAAGGAGTATGCTGGGCACACATAAATTATATTTTTTAGTGGATTTCTCTCTAAGACTAAATGGATTACACCAGCTAATGATGCCTTTTAAGAAGGAGCTCTCCACATTTGACTTTAAAACTTCCTATATATTCCCAGTCATAATCCTAGCTAAAAAAAGTGGGCACATTAGTTTTCTTGCAAGATGTGACAAAAGCAGATGACCTTGTGAGGAGAGGTAAAGTCAACTAAATGATGGGATAGAAGATGGAGGGGAAAGTTACTAGTCAGGAAAGATATGGAGTGAAAGTTTGTTTAGAAAAAGAGGCAATGACCAAATAAGCCAGGCAAATCTCCCACTCCAGCTAAACTGAAGCTCTTCTGGGGATCTCTTTTAGTGGCCAGAAAAGGTGTCTCTCCTAACTTGTCTCAGTAGGGTTCCCAGACCTCACCCATATCTCTCCACATCAGAACCAAAGGGACAGGTCTCATTATGGCCAAAATGAGAAGTCTATAGAAATAAAGAATATAGGTTCATAGGTTCATACTAGGCTATCTGCCCTAGGGCATTTATAAGCCTAGCCAGAGTGTGTTTGGCTTTCGCCACCCATTTTAAATTAATTTTGCTATGCCCTTTTTCGAGGTTAGTGTACTGTGCCTCTGTCTAACAGTGACACAGAAGTGATACCCGGGGTAAACCTATGATCTCCCATCCACTCATCAAGGTTCCTCTTGAAGAGAGTCAATGAGGGACTCTGCCTAACCTGGACTGGGATTTTATTCCAGAGTGAAGGGAGCCTCTGGGTTATGAATCTGTCCCTCCAGCATGTCCTACTTATTTCAGTGCTGAGGTTCAAGTCTCTCGAGCGCGTAGCTCGATGGGATTTGGATTTTCTGAGGTGCAGCATGTCCATTAATTCCGGGTTGGACATGGCTTTATACGTCAGGCACAGATAACCTCTGAGTAGGCGGTATGCCACTGAGCAGAGCTGGAGTTTCTTTAACCGGGCAGCATATGGCATCTGTTTGAGCCCTTTGATCCTCTTGGTGAGGTACTTTTGGGGTCTTTCCAGTTGCTGCAGGTGTCTGGTAAGATACATCCCAAAAGGGGCATTGTACTCAATTATGGGCCTGATGAGGGATGAGTAAAGAGGCACGATGACCTCCCCTGATCTAGATGTGAATCCCTTCATGATTAGGTGGGCTATATAAAATGTTTTTCTAACCACTTTGGCCATGTGGTTGTCAAATGAGAGATTGCTATCAACTTGGGTCCTTCTGTACTTAATGGATTACCACCTATATCCAGGTCATGTCTCCTCTGAGCAACTGAAGGCTCCAGACAACAGAATCAAAATGAATAGAAGGGTTCAAGAAAATCATTAAAGTTCAGCACTGCACAGGAGAAATTAAGTCCAGATTAAGACAAGTCTTGGTAAAAAATTTTTTTGTGATCATCCATCTAAGTAGACAAGCACTGCTGGAGTGCCAAAAGGCTAAATTGTCAGGACAGGAGTGAGACTGAAAGCTGAAGTCACAGCCCAATTATGCAGGACTTTGTTCTTTTTCAAATGTAACTGGTTATAAGCTATGGACTATAATGATTATCTTCTTGTTGGAAGGGAAATGAGAGCCTATGCATGTTACCAGTTCCCTGTATGATTATCTCTCTCAGCTACTATGGTGGAGGTACCTTACATGTATACAATGTTAATTGGTGGGCCTGATATTTAATCTAGAGGTACTTGTTATTGAAAGAGATTTATCAATTTTTTCATACCACTCCAAGATATTACAACAAGGGATTCATATATTTTAAATGGAGGGAGTGAGCTATTCAAAACAAATGTTATATTAATGCCTTTTTCTTTCTCCAATTTTCTATGTAGATGGTGGCTTTGTAGTTCAGAATGTAGAAAATGAGAAGGCATCTGATGACACCCATTGCTTCTCCTGCTTCTCTTTCATTGGTGATGTTAATGGGTACTATTCCCTATTAAGGATAAAATCTGGGCCTTATTTTAATAGCACCTCTCATCTTTGTATTTGCACCTTCTAGATCCCTCCATATGGTGATATATACTAGGAAGAAGCTACCAATCGAGAAGCTTTTATGCACATGTGTACATATATGCAATTTGTATCTTAACTCATCTGTTTGTTGTGTTTAATATAGTATAAGTGAATGCAAATTTCTGGTTCTAGACAGAATCCACATGCCAGCCTGCCAATATCCATCATTATTAGTTATGTTCTTTTAAGTTGTTTTTTCACCTGTTCATGCATTCTAAATAATGCCAGATGTTATGATGATACTGAACAAATGTTTTGAATGGCAGAGACACAAACATTCCTTCCAATGCCATCATGTAGGGGGATATCTGGCAACACTTTTTTACCCAGTCAAGGGTAGGGGGCTCAACATTAACCCTAAAGGGTCTAGTGTACATTTGAACAGCTACCTTCCTGGGCACAGGTACCTTTCTCTCACCAGCACCCAAGGAAAGGTTTTCTCTTTTCCAGTCCTGGGGATGTCCTGTTTCTCCTCCTTTACAGAGGAGGGTAACCCAGTATAGTGCTACCAATTCAGGAGAAAATAACATCCTAGAACTGTTGATGCAGGTAATTAATTCCACTATCAAACTGATTTCATGAGACACTGAGGGTAGTTCACACCCAATTGTGAAATCTACAGTCCTCCAGTTGATTAGTAGGTAAGGAGCTCAGACTGCATGATTATAGGAGACAAAAACTGAAATCAAGAAAGCCAGTAAATTTAAGTCTGGCTAATACACCAGTGCTAGACAACAATGAACCAGGGGGAAGAAAGAGAGGACTTATTATTCTCTTCGCTTCCGCATATCTCTAGAAGTGGCAACCAGACAGGTTAAAAAACAGTGAATGTGGTTGATAGCTTATTTGGCAAGGGAACATTAATAGAGAAGCCTTGCTCATTGGTAACATATATGCACCCAACATAGATGATAAAAGTTTCTTCACAGGCTTTCTAGATCAGTGGAAGGGGATATCTAGCCCTTTTATATTCAGCATATTAGCTGGAGATTTTAACTTGACCTTGGAGGATCAGAAAGACAGACTGTTCTGTAGGAAGGAAAGTCACAGGCAAAATAATAGTAAAGTAATGGATGTCAGCCAACGGATGGGTAGATGTATGGAGAGATTCCCACCCATCAGAATTTGTTCCCATGTTCTCTAGGGTCCTTACTCAACAGGGCAGTAGAAATTAACTCATCTTTGTCCAAGAACAATTTAAGCACACGGCGCATCCAGCCACTGTCCATGAGATTAATCTTTCAGACCAAACGCCCATAACTGTGCTGCTCAACAGTTATATGTAAATTCAAAGAGTGAGCAGATGAAGATGGGCCCTTTTTATGTGGGTTTCTAGGAGGGAAAAATACAAATTAAAATCTATGATTTCAGACAAGATTAGATGAAATATGGCCCTGACATTTTTTACTATCATTTCAGATGAGATTAGTTGAAATATGGCCCTGACATTTTTTAAACACCTTTATTGAATTATCACTTGTGACATGGGAAAATTTACATTTATACAAAAGTAATCAAACTGCATTAACAAACATTATACTTCACATGTATTCCTATATATCATATAACCTAAGCAACATTACATAAATTATTCAATTCCTGCCCTTTTTTTTTTTAACAAGAAACATCTTCATTAAACCATCACTAACATCATAAGCAAACATACATTTATATAAATGAAAACAGACCAGACGGACACAATCCTAGTTGCAAGCATTTTACATCAGAAATCATGCTGACACACTCCCAGTTACAAACATTATACATCACATATAATCTACCCAACCTTTTTCAGTCAAAAATACAGTCCTGAAATTGGTAGAAATATGCACTGGTGGGAGAGTTATACAGCAGCTATAAGAGTCAACATTATGGATTGGGAGGATTCAATAAGGATAAAAAACAGATGTCATAAACCAAAAGACCCAGGAACTAAAATCTAAACAAAGGAAGCTAATGCAAAAGGGAAGTGCACAGCTTCAAGATGTGCAGATGACACTTTGCATGGAATTCAGCCTATTAGAACTAAACCAAACAGAGGCTGTGCTCCTCCATAAAAGGTAAATTCTGGTAGGTAAGGCAGGAGGGATCCAAAATGTACAGCTTGGTTCTTTAAGATCTGTGTTTATCATTTATTTACTCATACTCCCAATTCAGTCAGAGGAAAGGAACCAGGATAACAAAACAAGTCTTTCCTCATTTTTTATACCTCCCTGTACAGCCCTGCAGCCACAGAAAATAGTTCAAAATGGATGTCTATAGTTGCCTTATGGGACCCCCAAGCCATCACCAAAAAGTATGACTAGATCACCCCTTCCCCTCCACAGAAATGACTAATGCCCTACTCAAGATGAGTTAAAACAAAGCCTCACAGATCAATGGGTTTCCAATAGGGTTATATAAATAGGGAGAAGCTGAACTAGTGCAAATACTAGCACAGATATTTAACCCTTCATGTAACATGGGGTTTGGGGTATAACCAGGCAATAACAATGGTTATTCCAAAAGTTAAAGTTAGTATACCTAGTATAAAGGACTTTCCACCCCTATTTCTCTCATAATGTTGATTTAAAGATCTCTGCCAAGACCCTGGCCATTAGGATAAAGAGTTTACTTCCAAAGTTGGTCCTAAAGGGTCAAAATGGTTTTGTAAAGGGGAAAGAGAGTGGTAGTAAGCAACTATGGTAAGTAGTCTGTTTCTTGTATAGCTATAGGGTAAAGAACAGAGGACAAGAGTGGTCCTTTTCAATACAAAGAAGGTTTTTACACAGTAAGCTGGTAGTAACAGTTTTGGGTGTTAAAGTATAGAAACTGTGGTCCACTTTTTATCCACTGGATAACCAGTCTACATACATAATACTCTTTTAGAGTCCTGATTAATATGTATCTGTCTAACCTTAGAACAATAGGGAAGGGCACTAGGTAGGGCTGCCCTCTCTCACCAGGGCTCTTCTATTAGGGATTGGCTTACCAGATGAGGAAAGTCTTAGGTACTCACTCATCCCTTGATGGATCAGTGAAGACCTTCTTTGTGTTTGCAGAGCATATGATCATAGGAGGTTACTAGGCTAACAGGCCAAGGGCCCTTACAAACCTAGCCAAATTCAACTTGTGTTCCCAAGAGTGTCTGGTTCAAGCAGGCACTAAAATCAGCACCTACTGTCCCTATCCAAGAGGAAAACAGGTGGAACCCCCCGGGTAAATTTCTGGTTACCTATCCAATTGTCCAAATTATGCTTAAATAGGGCCAATATGGGGCTTTGTCTAACATGAATAGGAAGCTTATTCCAAAGGTGGGGCAACCTCTGTGAGACAAATTTGTCTCTCCAGCAAGTTCTGTTGATGTTACATACCAGGTTAAAGTTCTTTGAGCGACTGACCCATGTGCCATTTGACTTGTGAAGGTGCAGCATTTCCATTAAAGCTGAGTCAGAGATAGCTCTATATGCAAGGCACAGGTCACCTCTGACCAGTCTGTATGACACAGAGTAAAGTGATAATGATTTCCATCTGTCTGCATAAGACAGATGTTGAAGACACTGAATTTTCTTTTTAAGGAACCTTTGTGCTCTCTCCAATTCCTGCAGGTGTTTGGAAAGAAATATACCAAATGGAGCATTGTACTCTAATATTGGCCTGATGAGGGAAAAGTACAGGGGGGTTATAACCTCTTTTTTTCTGGAGGAAATGCCCTTACGTATGAGATGAGCAGTATAAAATGCCCTTCTTACCTACCACTGTGGAGACATGGTGATCGAAGTTAAGGTTGCTGTCAACCTATGTGCTCAGATCTCTCACCACTGATTGTGTACTTATGGTATTGCTATTGATACAGTAGTTTGCAGGAACATCACCCTTGCTGAAGGGGATGATAATGCATTTTTCTTTGCATTAATTTTAAGACCATGACTATGGCACTAGTCATTAGCTTGCGTAAGACCTTCTTGCAGGATACAGATATCGTTACGGGTTTCAATGATCGCTCCCAGTTTACAGTCATCAGCAAACCTTGTTAGTCACTGTTCTTTAGTTTTAGCCTGTACTTTGGAGAAGTAGATTCGGAACAGTAGGGGTCCCAGAACCAATCTCTGTGGAACACCGCTGGTTATGGGTCTGCTGGAGGAGGTGGAGTCCCCTATTTTGACGATATGAGTTCTATCAGTGAACCAGTTTGCAACCCATCTGACAACAACATATGGGCTGATACCCAGCCAGGTGAGTTTATCAATGATGCCTGAGTTGTGTCAAAGGCCTTGGCTGAGTCTAGGTAGGTTGTATGCATAGATTTGCCCTCGTCTAGGGCTTTGGTGACTGTCTCGAAGAAGTCCATCAAGTTTGACAGACATGATCTCCCCTTGACAAAGCCAAACTGGGTGGAGTCCAACATTTGGAGAATTCCTATATCTTTGTTAATAAGGTCCATGATGATTTGTTCCATGGCCTTGCAGATAAGGCTGGTCAGGCTAATGGGTCTATAGTCCCCAGGGTCCGTGGATGTGCCACCTTTGTGCAAAGGGATGACGGCAGCTGTTTTCCATTCTGCAGGGAAGAAGTCAGTGCTTAGGCTGTGACTGAAAAGCAAGCCCAGTGGTGATGCTAATTCCTGTTTTAACCCAAGTAGAACACAGTCTGGGTCCAGTCCCACAGGGGCTGTGTTTTTGACCTTGGAGAGGGTGTTTAAGACCTTCTCCTCAGAGATACTTGGTGGGGGACAGATATTAGGGATGCTTTGGGGTATATGCAACAGGGACAGAACAGTGAGGTTTTCAATGAATCTGTCAGCCAGCAAGTTTGCTATTTTCACAGGTTCTGTCTATGCAGTACCATTAATTATGAGTTCAGTGCAAATCTGGGCCTTACCTTTGAGGTTACAGATGTTGCTAAAGAATGCCTTGTGGTTATCCTTAGTTAGGGAAGCTAATTTGAATTCATAGTTAGATTTGGAGGACTTCACTAGGAGTCTTAATTGCTTGTTTAAGTTGAGGAGGTGGTGTTTCCAGTTTTGAGACAGTTCCTCCTACTCTTAGACAGCAATTTCTTTCTCATGTTGTATAGCCTATTAATGGCATTTGTCCTCCAGGCAGGTTTGTTTTTCCTTGAATATCTTGCTTTGGTTCTACCAGGTATGGTAGAGTCAATATAATTGTACAGGTAATCATATAAAGCATTGGTGTATAACTCAGCATAGATGTCTGTTCCATCAGTGCAGGGAAGGACTATGAAGCTATTTATGCTGCCATGTAAAAGATTCTAATTGGCCTTGGAGAAGTTTTTTAGATGACTGTGTACTGATGAATTCCAGTTTAATGGGGTACTTGGGGAAGGTGCTGGCCATTTTTCAGGGCTCTGGGGAAGCATCAGGTCTCAAATGTAACCTTACCAAGTCTGCCATAACACAGTGAGGGTCTGTAAATTTTTCCCTTGAAAACTGTTCTATACCTGTAGTGTAAGAAGCCTCATACTTTGGGCTGGGAGTAAGGGCATCATTTCACGTGACAATAGAAGATAACGTTATAAATCTATCCAAAGTACAAAACCTTATGCCCAAATTACATGGCTTGCAATCTATATGAGGCAAGATTATGGCAGTACAAGTAATGATTTTACCTCACATATTATATTATTTATTTTTTTATTTTATTTTATTTTTTTATTTTATTATTATACATTTGTTAACCAGGGTTGTCTGACTGAGCCGGGAAAGTCCTTCTTAGCAGAGGCCCGGGGAGAAAAGCTCCACATAAAAAAAATGACAGATACATATAGATATTTAGGCATGATCAGTATACACACAAATTACAATAGACATGTTTTTACAGTGGTGTGCAGCACATCAACAGTTACAGAGGAGAGAACAAACAAGAAAATATTAATTTAAAAATAAAGGTAATTAATAGATTTGTGGTGTACAGCTGAAATTTGGAACATAGGTAGACTACATACATAGTTCACAGGTACAGTACATACATTGTACATTAGCCAGTGTTTGTGAGTAAGAGTGAAAACTATTATCAAGTACTCTAGGTTTAGTATGTGTACCTTATCCACTTTCACTAGCCTGGGGAGCAGTCATGGCACTGCCAACTTTGCTTGAGATGCTGCCTAATGAGTTTTTTAAAGGAGGCTTTGGATGATGTGTTTTGTATGCTAGTGGGAGAGAGTTCTGTATTTTAGCCACTGAACTCCTATATAGTGTGTCTCCAAAGCTACTGTGACTGCTGGTGACTTCAAGTAGTAGTTTGCTTGATGATCTAAGAGGCCTTTTGGCTGAGTGATGTTGTACTAGGTTTTTGAGGGCAGGACTCTTATTGGGGAGGTAATAGATAGAATGACAGAGGCAGAGCTGATTGCAGGTTAGAAGGTTGGGCAGTTCAAGCAAGTGGAGCAGTCTTAAAGCAGTACAGTGATGAGTTCTATATGAGCAATTTGCAGCAAAGCGGGCAATTCTGTTATAGCAGGCTTCCATTTTGCTTAGTTCAGTTTTGTTGAGATTAGTCAGAATGGGAGATGCATAGAGTAGGGTGGATACAAGTTGGAGCAAGCCCAATGGCTGATCTTGTGTTGTTGGTAAGAAATGGTTTGATACTGTAGAGTGCTCTCAGTTTGGCATGTACTTTTTTAATAGTTAAATTGAGATGACTATCAAATTTTAGGTGGGAGTCTATGGTTATTCCCAATAGCTTAGCCTGTGCCACTGGAGCGATTGGAGTAGCATTTGTGGAGTAGATAGTGAAATGAATGTTATCAGTCTTGTTGTTAGAACTGGTTATAATCATAAGCTGCGTTTTCTTTGGACTGAGGATAAGTTGGGCTTTGGTAAGGTAGTTTTCAACGTCACAGAATGCTACTTGAGTTGTTTGCAGGAGAGTGGGAATGTTTTGTGCAGCACATATTAAGGTAGTATCATCTGCATACTGAATGATAGATGCATGCTGTGTGGAGGTATGGAGGTCATTTGTGAAGACTGTGAAGATCAGTAGTCCTAAGACAGAACCCTGTGGGACACCTATAGTTATGGGCAGCTGAGAAGAGAGATAATTTTCCCATTTCACAGCTTGGTACCTGTCAGTTAAGTAGCTTTGGAACCAGGTAAGAGTGGAATTTGACAGGTGATATTGGTTTAGTTTGTTTTGCAGGATTTGGTGCGAGACTGTTTCAAATACTTTGGACATATCCAGAAAAAGAGTTGACACCTGCAGGCCTTCATTTCTGAAATGGTTTACTGTGTCTGTGAAGCAGAGGAGGGCTGTAGTGGTACTATGAGCAGGTCTGAAACCATGTTGAGTAGGTGACAGGATGTTGCTGTCTAGGAGATATTTTAGCACCTGGGTATGGATGCATTTTTCTAGGATTTTGGCCAGGGGGGAGAGTATAGCAATGGGTCTGTAGTTATTAAGTTCAGTGGAGGTCCTGCCTTTATGTATGGGTGTAACATAGGATATTTTCCAGAGTTTGGGCACATAGTTTTCATCAAACTGATCTGTTTATGAGAGTGGAGATTGGGATAGCAATAGAATCTGCTGTGAGTTTCAAGACATAGCTGGGGAGTAGGTCAGCTGCTACTTATGAGGTTTTTAGTTTGGAGAGCATGCTTTTGATTGAAGTGGTGGAAACTGTTTTGAGGGTAAAGCTTGTATTAGTGTTATTTGTGTTGGGGGGGATAGTGAGGTAGGAACTGTCCTGTGATCCTTAGTATTGGGGGAGGGGGATAGCACAAGGGTTGTAAACCAGGTGGAATGCAAAGAAACCAGCGAAACCAAAGAAGCAATCAGTGGAAATCAGTTAAGGCCTCAGAGGGGGTGAGTAATAATTCAAACTCTACCTGTAAAGTGAAGGAGAGAAGAGACAGCAGAGTTTATTAAGGTTGGGAGTGTGTCTTCACATTGACTTACTTATTAGTAGCCAGTTTGTGCACAGATTAGAGTAGGGAGATACATTAGCAATGAAGGGGAATGTATAGAGATTCAAATAAACAGGTGGGCCTCCAAGTGATACAAACTAAGGCAGAAAGCACTGAGAAGGCTGCTTGGTTAATTTAGTCACAGGGATGTGAATTAAATGTATACTGTCTATTGGACAGTCAGGATTACTGTACAAGTTGGGGGGACACAAGGCTACAACAGTCAGTTTTATTAGCACACTGAGAACTACTAAGAAATATTGCTAATGTTACAGCTTCACTCTCATAACAGATACAAGTAGAACGCCTGGGTGGACTGACCCTGCTCTTGAAGCTCAAAATGTATATCCTTTAGTTTTGGAGTACTGATTCCTTCTTACACTGCATGGGTGAGGTGGTAGCCACAGACTGCAGAGCTGCTTGAGTGTGCTCCTGCTCTTGAGGTTGAAAATGTATATCCTTGTTTAGTTTTGCAGTACTGATTCCTTCTTAGACTGTATGGGTGGGGTGGTAGCCGCAGACTGCAGAGTTGCTTGAGTGTGCTCCTGCTCTTGAGGCTCAAAATGTATATCCTTGTTTAGTTTTGCAGTACTGATTCCTTCTTAGACTGTATGGGTGGGGTGGTAGCCGCAGACTGCAGAGCTGCTTGAGTGTGCTCAGCAAGCAGAATTCAATTGCTGAAGAGCACTTGTGTCCTGGTGGGAGACTATCCAGCCTCTAATCCAATTCTGCTTGGATTGCAGGATGTGATAGAGAATGCAGTGTTAGGAAACCATGGCAGGAGGATTTCAGCCTGTATTGCCCCCATACCCAAATTTTAAGGGGGTAGGTATTCCCTACTTACTGATGTATCTCTTTGCCTTTCAAATCCATCAACTCATAGAACTTACGGATAAGGCCAGTGAGGGGAGAGAAAAAAAGAGCATCTCCTCTGCTTCCCCTTAGTGCAGTAGTCCCACAAGAGTGGATAAATGGCATTATGGGGATTGTCTTAAGGCAAGTAGTCTAGCTTTGGGAAAGGGCCCCATGAATATTAACTGGCAGTACACAGAAAGAGAGTGGTAAATGCAGCATCTAGACATCACTGGGCTGCTATGACAGTGCAGAAGTGGTCTTAACTTATATCTCTCTCACCTAGTTTGATGAAAAGCTTTGCAGGATTTAATGCAGGATTTAATGTGGTTTTCAGCTTACAGGGCTCAGAGTGGCTCACATACTTACAGTCAGATACATTTGGTATCATCACATTTCTTGCTGAGAAAAAGCTAGGAGAACTCCACCATGGGACAAAGAAAAAGGTCAAGAAATGTGGAACGGGATGATTTACAGAGATGTGTGGGAAAAGAAAGCAGAGGTCCTAAATCAATTGACAACTGGTAGATGGAAAAAAAGTGAGAAGGTTAAGCTATTCAAGGTGCAAGGGACAATGTGGATATTAATTTGAAAACGTAAAACATATAGTCCAAATACTATGACCAACAGTAGAGACATATTCTCTCTCTCTCTCACACACACACACACACACACACACACACACACACACACACACACACACACACACACACACACACACACACGTGCGCGTTCTGGGGTTGCTACAAGTTCAAGCTATACTAGAAACACCTTAACGACAAGCTGAACAAAATTTATGGTATCAATATGGAGTTAGGATGGGAATTCTAGATAGTAGGCATTCTTCCCATGATTGGGTCCAGTTTGAGTCCAGATTTGGAGGTTTATTAGACCTTGGCTAGTGTGGTTAAACTTCTATGCACCAAACACTGAAAAACTAAAAAGGTTACTCTTACTGCCTGTCTGGAGAATCTAATATGCCAACATCTGTGATATAACTTATACACCAATAAAATTCATGCACACCTCAAGATATTTCTCAGTGCTGGGTGAAGGTGTTAGATAATTATAAAAGCCCAGCTTAATGCCATTTTTTGCTATAAAAATGGCATGTTAAATCAATTTCCTTCTCTGTAATTGGTAGTCCTGCCTGAATCGAATGGTGACAATTAGGTTAATGCATGCTGAGAAATTTGTACATATTGTGTATTGTTCTTTTCTGTTATCTTATTGGAAAACCAAACAGAGTGCATGAAAAAAAAAACAGTTCTTGTGAAGACATATTCATCCATTTCACTCTCTGATTTCCAGTAGTCTCTTAGAGATTATCCTAGAGAACAACATTGTTATGTTCCAGGAGCAATTATTTTTGCAGAAAGTTGGCGTGGCCATGGGCACTGCATGTGCAAATAGCTACGCCAACTTGGCTTTGGTAAGCTGGGAAGAGCAAAACGTGTTGTCAAACAATAATCCATTCTTTGGACAAATACTTTGGTATGTCCGCTTTGTAGATGACGTGTTTATGCTGTGGAGAGGCTCTGGTATTGATTTGGCACAGTTTGTGGAATATTTGCATTCAACTACTGATTTTTTAAGGTTCACTTACCATAGTTCCAACACTGACACCAGTTTCCTTGATGTGCAGATTAGTAAATCTGTTTTAAATAGTCTTTGCAGTAATATTTATTTTAAACCCACCAGAAAAAATACTCTTTTGTACAAATCTAGTATGCACCCTAGACACGTTCCTAGGAACGTGCTCAAGGGTCAGGTTTTTAGAACACTGCGACTGCATAGCAGAGATGAAGATGCAGTAGTTGCCCTATCTAATTTAAAAACAGAATTTTTACATAGGGGATACTCACTTGCAGACATTGAACAGACTATCTCTAATGCCTGGAAGCTGAGAAGCACTAGATGTAAACCTTATTTTAATGCTGGTGATGCTGTTGACAATACAAGATATACTAACAGAACTAGTAATGATTTTAGAGTGGTGTTTCAGTTTTCCAGTAACATCAATCAATACTTAGATGTAGTCAAAAAGCATTGGTATTTGCTACAAGAAGTGCCTGGACTGGTAGACAAGGTCGGACATTCTCCTATTTTTAGTTTTAGAAATAATAAATCCCTTAAACAACATCTATGTCATGGTGAATTATCTAGAACTATTATTAGATCCAATCGGCATGGTACTTTTCCATGCAGGAATTGCAGTGCTTGTCAATTCATATATAGCAAAAATAAATATGTACATCCTACTAGGAAATTTTCTTTGTACACTAATCAATACACTGATTGCAGATCTACAGATGTGGTCTATTATTGTTTTTGTGTACAATGTCCTGCTTTTATGTAGGAAAAACAAATAGAATGCTTAAAGATCGTATTCTAGACCACCTAAGAGATATTAGTAATAATAAACCATCAAATGCTCTAGCCAATCATGTTATGTCCAATGGCCGTTCTCATTCCTTTAAGTTCTTTGTTCTACAACATATTCATAGAAACCCCAGAGGTGGTGACATTGAGAATATCACAGAGGGACATGAACAGAAGTGGATTTTGAAACTTAATGCTGAAAAGTATCCTGGTTTGAATGCTACTACTTCCTTGGTCCCTTTTTAAAGGCTAGACATCTCAAGCATTAAGATTAGCTAAGTTCTTTCAAAATTAGTCTAATGTATTTAACTATTAGTTTCCAAGTATTCTATTTAACTTTTTCCTGCCTAGTATTTTCCCATGTTTTATAATAATTTTATAAGTTTTTTAAGTGTTTTCTCATGTATAGTATTTGATTCCTTCTTGTACAATGTTTTTAAGCAATGTTTTTAAGCAATGCTTTTTTAGTTTGAGCATGAGGCTTAATTGTTTTTTCACTGCTACTTAATCATTGTGTGATTTTTATTGATTAATTGGCATTTTAGAATCTCTATTTAAACCTGTGCATTTTTACTGTAGTGTCTGATGAAGCAACTTTGGTTGTGAAAGCGCTTACCACTTTGTACTTTGCTGTGATTAAACGTTTGCTGTGTGTTATCTTGGTGCATTTTTTACTTTTTTACTTTTTACCGTTCATTTGGATTTATTTCTGCACCAAGGTTTTACCCAAAACAGTTTCTTTGGTTTTCTGATTTCCAGTTTTATCAGCTCATCTGAGTAGTTACTTAAAGATGTTTCTATTCTTTCTAGTTTTTTTTTTCATTTGATTGCATGTATATTTCCAGTGTCTCACTTATTTACCTTTCTGGATGCATCTGATTTATTTTTCCTCTAAACTTATTTACTTTTCTTCCTGTACCGAGGCTAAAACTTGAAGTACTTTCAGCTAAACATCTGCTAAGACCCTTTCCCACATGAGTGTTTTATTCTCGTTTGTAAGCTGATTTATTATCACTTTCTCCAGATTTATACTTGGGTGATATCCAAGCAGTGTAGTGACTGAGCAATAACTAAATTTTACACAAAGACATTTTTTTTTTTTTTTGCTGGCTACTGTCCAAGATTTCTGTTTTCACACTGGGAAAGCTCTACTCAACCTGTTGATCAGTGTTCAGCCATTTTGAAAGTACCCATAACTCCCTTTTGTTTGACCATCATGTTGCAGCTGTGGTCAGGAAATCCTTCTATCTGGCACAACTGATCTCAAAGGGTATATTCTTCTCCTGGTCCAAAGTAGTCCTTAACTCTTTATATTCTGCACTGATCAGGCCCAGTACTTTTGGGATGTATCTTACTAAACATATCAAGGAGTTAGAGATTCAAAGGTTCTTAACAAAAAAGATAATAAGACTAAAGGGCACGCACTATCAAGAAAGACGGCCTTTGCCATGTATTCAGGGTGCTACAGACTCCTTAGGCGTGAAAATATACCCCTGGGATACCACCTGTGTCCCTACTGGACAGGGAAAACAGATGTGACTTTGTGGGAACATGAATGAAATTCTTGGCTAGGCTTATAAGGGCCTCAGGGCCAATAGCCTACTTCATAGGTTCATAGATTGGTACTAGGCTATCGACCCTAGGGCCTATACAAACCTAGCCATAACAATTCCCTGGATATTTCTTCCCACAATATTTACTTCCCTGGACCCCTGTCTAGCAGGTTGACTGACATGATTCTCAGGATGAATTTCCTATCTCCCATCCAATCGTCAGGGTTCCTTTTAAAGAGGGCCAAGGAGGCGCTCTGTTTGACATGTATGGGCAGTCTATTCCAGAGTATAGGGAGTCTTTGGGTCAGGAACCTATCCCTCCACCATGTTTTGTTCATTGTGATGACAAGGTTTAGATCCCTGGAGAGTGTGGCTCTGAGGGATTAGGATTTCTTTAAGTGAAGCATGTCCAACAGCTCAGAGTTTGACATGGCCTTGTATGTTAAGCAGAGATCACCTCTGAGTAGACGATATGCCACAGAGTATAGCTGGAGTTTTTTTAGACAGTCAGCATATGGCATCTGCTTTAGGCCTGTGATTCTTTTAGTGAGGTATTTCTGCGGCTTTTCCAGCTGTTGCAGATGTCTTGTGAGGTACATACCAAATGGGGCGTTATACTCTATAATGGTTCTAATGAGGGATGAGTACAGTGGGACAATGACCTCCTTTTTTTCTGGATGAAAAGCCCTTAGTGATGAGGTGTACCACATAGAAGGATTTCATGACTGTTGTGGCGATGTGGTTATCAAAGGTGAGACCACTGTCCACCTGTGTCCTTAAGTCTCTCATCACACTTTCGGTGTTTAGTGTACTGCCACCTCTGTGATAATTCATGGGTACCTTGTTTTTCCCAAAGGGGATAACTATACATTTCTTGGCATTAGGCTTTAGCCCATGGCTCTGGCACCAAGCATCTGTGTCTGTAAGGCCATTTTGTAGAATATTCACATCATTTGGGGATTCAATAATGACCCCCAGTTTGCAGTCATCTGCGAACTTTGTTAGCCAGAGTTCCTTAGTGTTGGCCTGTACTTCAGAGAAGAAGATCCCAAACAAGAGCGGTCCCTATCGTCCTATGAACATATGAACCTATCTGTGCCTTGCCTTCTTGGCCATTAGGGTTCCAGCAGTCCAATGCCTCTTATTTCTCCACAAATCAAACAGTTTAGTGAACACCAAAATCAGGGATATGAACCAATTTCAATAATTAAACAAACAGTCCAGACACAGATGTCATGCAATTGCTAATTTTTCTCTGGAACAAACTTCCTCTCCAGATCAAACAATGTGACATACTATCTTCCTTTAAGAAAAACATTAGACAACTGGATGGGTATTCATAAATTCAACCTAGATATGACTGGCTTATCACTCTTTGAAAAAGGAAGTAAGGTCTAAGGATGGGTACTGGCATGGAATAAACGGTCACATGGCCCAGTTGCCTTGCACATTCTATAATACTATGACTCATTTATTGCCATAAGAATAGATGCTCTCATGTGCCCCAGAGCCCTAAGGTACTTCTTTACTGTGACAGACTTTGGCATGAACATTTATGTCATAAAGGATAAACATCCTAGTACTTTAAGGAGGCAGAAACACTTGTGAAAACTGAGACAATGTAGATCCCAGAAGTGGACTTCCTTGTGCAGACACCCCACTGGATTCATTTGAGATTCTCTGTTAAGCTCAGGTGACAAAAAGATTCTAATTCAGCTGTAGCTGTTGCTGTAACTGTGCATGGGAGAAGCACTATAAAGCAGTCCTCCAGGTAAAAGAAAAAGAAATGTTTTAGATTCAGGTGCCTGACGGTCATTAGATTTTTGACCTGATCAGGTTGTGTCATGTTAAGTTTGTGTCAGACAGGTATGGCCTAGGTAGTTTATCAACCTTAATTGTTTGGCAATATATGTAGTGGAGATAATACACCTTAGGTCCACAAACCATAAAAATCTATCATTATGTATGGTCTTTCCAGGTAAGACTTGTTTCTCTGGTGGAGGCCAGGATGATCAGTATTGTTTGTCTTCCACATCAGCATCAAAGGCAAATTGTAAAAATCTTCAAAGAATGAAAACAGAGTATAATGGCAGCCATACAGAGATGTGAGGCAGTCCATAAATGTATATTCATATAGCCTTCTGCACAACCCAAAATACCCTGCTGTACATTTACAGTAACCAAGTACCAGTCTCTACCTTGCTGACAGTCTCTGCAAGGGCACATGGACTGATGATAGTATGTCAGCAGGGAAAAGTCTAATTGGCAGAAATACAGAAATGTGGTGTTCAGTGACAATTCTCCAAAACACAAAATGCTGCACCAAGAACATAAAAAACTTCAAACTAAAAAATGAAAACACCACTGTAAAAGCTGTAGTACTAAAAAAGAAAAAAAAAACAGGAGTCAATTTAGCACTTTTGTTCCTTTACTTCCAGTTCTGGAAGTAAAGGAATGAAAGCGCTATACTGACTCTTGTTTTTTCTTTTTTATACTACAGCTTTTACAGTGATGTTTTCATTTTTTTAATTGGAAATACTCCAACACAAATCAAATGTTTGGAAAATTCTGTTTTTTTCTGTTCAAGATAACTTTTTCTTTCTGCACAGAAATATGTATTTGTTCTTCAGCATCAGGTTATCTAGAGCGCTCACTAGAGTGACAGACTTAGAGATGTATCTCCAGTAACTGGCAAAAATTAAACTTCTGATTCACTTTTAGAATGATTTAGACTATACTGTTTTGGTAGCCTTCTTATAGGTTCATAGGTATGCAGTTGTGCAGCGGTTAACATTGTTGTCTCACAAGAAGTTCTCTGGTTTGATTCTCAGCTAGGGTGTATTCTGTGTGGAGTCTGCATGTCCTCCCTGTGTTTGTGTGGATTTCATCCGGGTGCTCCGGTTTCCTCCCATGTTACAAAGACATGCATCTGGAGTGTTTCTGCCCGGGACTCCTCTGAAAATTGGCTCGTTCCAAGTCGGACTTTCCCGATAAACAAATGTTAAATAAATAAATAAAAAGTGGTAGGCTACTTGACATTGCTGGCCATTTTAAGCCTAGCTAACTTCCCTTTCAGAGGTGAGCATCAAACCTTATACCTTGTGTCTGTGAGGTAAACACCTTCACCATTATTCAACCCCCCCCCCCTTTTGTGTTTCACTGCTGAAACCTGAAGCTAACATCATCCCCTTGGATTAAGTCTTTCCTCCACCAATATCCTTTTCTTTGCACCTATCTCCTCCATCCTTCCATGTTTGGACATACTATTCTTTTTTGGGTTCCTTAGAATTACCTAAGTGGGATGCTGTTCCTTTCTTAGCTTTCTCCCATCAAATGCTGCAAGATATTTTGAATTGCATTTGCTTATAAAATCTTCAAATATCTTGTCTAAGAGATTTATTAAAATATGCACAAGACACAATAGAATGCAGTGCCTCAAACAAACAAACTAAATAAAGTCATTTAAGTTTAGGTCTTTCAGGGAAATCCATGTTCGGCAAAAACATTTTTGACAGTCCTAAGCAGGGATAATATAATTACTTAATATCCCTCACAGAAAGGCTATTTAAAAATTGCACTTTATTCTGACAGAAAATATAAAAAAATGTACTCAATTACTGAAGCATAAGCTTATGAGCAATGAGCAATCAGAACCCAATCATATATCCATAACTTTCTTTAACCATATCTAACACTGCACTGCCAGTACTGAGAAAGACCGCCCCCCCCCCACTTCACCAACAGTGCTACCCTCCGAGTATTTGCAGTCATCTACTTGTCACACTTTGCACCTTGTTACACAATGGTACATAGGTTGGGACCCTTGGTAGTATCAAGTGCATTTGCTGGCTAATACATTTAATGCAGAATAGCTGAAAGTCAAAAATTAGTGCTCTTTGTATCATTTATTTTAAATGCAACAGTTTTGGAATGCAAGAAATATACGAATGTAGATGCTTGACAATGCAAAAAAAACTCTGGAGGTAAGTTATAATTAATTTTGATGCTTCTGTGTCTTCTACTTTACTATAACTTCTGCAGAAGTATCACAGTAGCAATCAGTTCAGGAGTCATGAAGAGGACATCACTGGGAAAGTAAACTTCTTAAAGTATCATTTTCAAATTGAGCATCAACCCAAGATTAAGCATTTAATGAAAAGTGCCTGAGCAATGAGTGAGTAGTTTTACAGAAGGAAAATACTTACAAATTTCTTGAAGGAAAATACTAATACCACATGGCAATGCATTCAGAAGGCAGTCTTGAATGATATGTTATGCCCTTTCATATTAAGGACGATAGTGTAGCAACAGCAACACATTTCCTTAACCATGGGAAGGTTGCCTTCCCTCTCAGAGCAGAAGAATAATGTGGCACTCAGTGTGAAGAAAACAGTGGATCAAGAACAACCATTTTCTTAGAAATACAAACTTGTGATCTTAAACAGTTTCAAAAACATGCATCTGAAGTGCTTCTCAAACAAATGTTAACTAAATAAATAAATAAATATTGCCCTAAAAACTGTAGAAATTCATGATATATGACTAAGAAATGGCAACAACATGAAAAATTAAATAACAGAAACAAAATAAATCATGCTAATTCAATGCTAAGAAGAAAAAGAAGCAAGATATTCTGGGGTGACACCAATAAAAACAAAGTACCATACAGATGGAATTACTATGTATTTTATTTTTCATTTGTTAATTGGGTAGGAGAACTGGTACAAGGATTATTTTCAGCCACAGCCTCGCCACATGGCAAAAAAACAATACATGGCAGTATCCACTCACTCTGTTTCCAAAGTGTAAAATAATACCTCTTGTGAATCTGTAAATCTTAAATCACTTTCACATAATGAGAATTAGAACACAGAAGAATGGGCAAGATCCAGGAAAGAGCAGGACTTAAAATAATGAATTCATGTCTCTCTCTTGAAAGTGAGAGAAGCAACACTGAGTCCTGATATAAAAATTTAAAAAGAGATTCCTAACAAAAACAGTGTATTCCAAAAAAATAATCACTTTACTCTTTTAAAGTTACGGAACCCTGGACAATGTGAGGCTATATACCCCTAAGCAACCCCTGCTACTCATTAAGCACTGAGATTGATATACCTTAGAGAAGAGGGAACACCCCATGATACTGCAGTTGTGGGCTTATTATATACCCTCATCTGCATTTAAATGTTGCTCTTGTGCAGACTGTACTTAAGCTCCTTTGATTTTCAACAGGCACCTAACGTCATAAGTTAAAGTTTTGTACTCATCATTACTATGCATCTGTGTTGTCCATTTTCATTCTTCCTCAATGTGTGAGCACCAGATCTGATCTTGGATTAGACATGGCCAAACACACTACTCTTTTGGATCCAACTCTCAAGCTCCTCCCATTACCTATAATGCCCCAGTCAGCTAACAATACCTTGGATGAAGTTTGCTGCCTTACAGATCCTGAGATAGAGCAGGAAGAAGGCAAGATCAGCAAAGCTGGGGCTCAAACCTAGAACAAAAGGTTCTATGATATCCATGAGGTCACTCCAGAAGATAAAAGGAAGGGGAAAGGAGGTCAAGGAACTGAGGAAGAATGAAAATGGATGACACAGATGCAGAATTATGGTGAGTATATAACTTTAATATCTGACCTTGTCCCCAGCTATGTGAATCTTGGGTGGCCCGTGTAGAAGGATATTACTGAATCACCAAATGATGTGGATATTCTACAAAAGGGCCTTACAGAAACAGATGTTTGGTGCCAAAACCATGGGCTCAAGCTTAATGCCAAGAAATGTACAGTTCTCTCCTCTGGGAAAAAGATGTACCCATGAATTACCACATAGATGGCAGTACACTAAACACCGAAAGTGTGATGAGAGACTTAAGGAAACAGGTGGACAGTGGTCTCACCTTTGATAACCATATCGCCACAACAGTCAGGAAATCCTTCTATGTGGCACACCTTATCACCAAGGGCTTTTCATCAAGAAAAAAGGAGGTCATTGTCCCACTGTACCCATTACAGAGTACAATGCCCCATTTGGTATGGACCTCACAAGACATCTGCAACAGCTGGAAAGGTTGCAAAAATACCTCACTAAAAGAATTACAGGCCTAAAGCAGATGCCCTATGCTAACCATCTAAAAACATTCCAGCCATACTCTGTGGCATATCGTCTACTCAGAGGCGATCTCTGCTTAACATACAAGGCCATGTCAAACCCTGAGCTGTTGGCCATGCTCCACTTAAGAAATCCCAATTCCTCAGAGCCACACTCTCCAGGGACCTAAACCTTGTCATCACAATGAACAAAACATGCTGGAGGGATAGGTTCCTGACCCAGAGACTCCCCATACTCTGGAACTGACTGCCCATACATGTCAAGCAGGGTGCCTCCTTGGCCCTCTTCAAAAGGAACCTTGATGACTGGATGGGAGATAGGAAATTCACCCTGGGGATCATGTCAGTCACCCTGCTAGACAGGGGTCCAGGGAAATAAATATTGTGGGAAGAAATATCCAGAGAATTGTTATGGTTAGGCTTGTATAGGCCCTAGGACAGATAGCCTAATACCAACCTATGAACCTATGAATCTGCCGAACCAAAAGCAACTCTGTTTCTGAAGGTTAAATCTAGTTTGTAATGAGCAATAAAAGTATGAGCATTAAACCAAGTATCTGCTGCACAATGTCATTAATGCCAAGTTCTAGAGCAAGACAGAAGAAGGTCGCATGGATCTAGTAGAATGTGCTTTAGGAGGCTTTGACAAGGGGAGGCCTTGCTAAGTATATACAAAAGAAATGCAATCAGTAATCCATTTGGCCTGGGTAACTTTAGAAACTGGTGATCCCAACCTGGTTGGTTTGAAAGAAACAAACTGCTGATCTAACTTCCTGAAAACTTTTGATGTGTGTAGATAAAAACATAGTTGTCTATGTACATCTAAAAGATGTAGCATGTACTCTCCTTTATTCGAAAACTTAGAGAACGAAACAGGCAAATGAATTGTATGACTAATATTCGATTCAGACGCTACTTTTGGTAAGAAAGATGGATTGTAAAATAACTCTGTCGTTGTGAAAAACAATGTAAGGAGATTTGGAAGATAAGAGCCTGGAGTTTGTAAATTTGTCTCACAGATGTAACAGCTACTAGGAATGCTGTTTTCTAAGATAAAACATTTAAATCAGATTTGGCTGATGGTTCGAAGGTTTGTTGGGTCAACCCTTGGAGTTGTTGTTGTTTGTCTTTCGGCTTTTTCCCGGTAAGGGGTCACCACAGCGGAACTCTGGTCTGCTAATGATTGGCAGTAGATTTTTACAAAACGCTGAGGTGCCAGATTGACGCCCAACCTTCAACGAAGGCACGCCCATTCACGCACGCATGTCTTTCGAATGCTACCCAACCGTGGGGAGGACATGCAGACTCCACACAGAAGGCACTCCCAAGCCAAGCCAAGAATCGAATGGGAGAACCTCTTGCTGTGAGGTAACAACACTACCGCTGTACCACCACGGAAGTCCAGGATGTTAAATCCCAGGGAGGTGATGGATCTTACACTGGAGGTCTAAGTAAGAAGGTACCTTTTAGAAAGGCCTTGCACAATTTGGAAGAAGCTAAGGAGGAAGATTTTTTTTTCTTCTGAGTTATAGACATGGCTGCTAGTTGCACTTTGACTTTAGAAAAATTAGCTCCTTCCTGAAAAACAGATGCTAAAATTCCAGAACTGAAGATAAAGGAGCAGTGAAAGAGTCAATTTTCTTCCAAAGAGCCCATATTGAAAATCTTTTGCATTTATTCCTGTAGATCCTCCTTGTAGAAGCTTTCTGGGAAGATAGAAGTATTTGTCAGACTGGAGAGGAAAGCCTGAGGTGTCAAGCTATCACTGGAATTGGAGAAATTATGCGGTTAGTTTAAGGCCTGGAATACTGGGATGCTTCATCCCGGATGTATGTGAGAGAAGGCCTGGACTCAGGTTCAGTATCCATGGAGGTTATCGAAGATGAGTCCAAAGGAAGGGGAACCACACTTGACAAGGCCAAAGGGGGGCAATGACGATAACTGAGTTCTTCAACCAAAGTGCTTTCTGTAAGAATTTTGGAATCAGAGGTAATGGGTGATAAGCATAAACAAGACCGAAGGACCAAACATGGACTACAGCATCTCTCAGCGACTCCTCCTGAGGGGGGGATTAGGTAAAAAAAAACTGATGCACTTGCTGTGGGGAGATACAAAGATATCACAGCAAGGTTGGCCCCAACAATGGAAAATCTTCTCTGCCACTGATTAATCGAGAGACCACCTGTGAGGCATCAAAATGGACCTGTTGAGTTTGTCCACTGGCATGTTGGATTTCCCCTGGCATGTGCATTGCCATAAGAAAGCAGTTTGAGGATATCACCCACTGCCACACTCTCATTGCCCCTTGACAAAGGGGTAAGAGTGAGTTCTGTCCTGTTTGGAGATGTACCACACCACAGACACGTCGGTTTGTATAGCAATAGTCTCTAGAACATCTTAAAAGGCCTGCAACACTATTAGTACCACTTTCATCTCTGGAACACTGACATGTGAATTAGTATCTTGGGGGATCATGTCTTGGACTGTCTGTCCCAAGAATTGCCCCCCCTACCCCAATTAGGAGGCATCCATGGTTACTTACAGTGGCTACTGGAGGAGACAGAATAAAGGGACAGCCTAGGTAGACTTCATCTGATTGAATCCACCAATGAAGATTATCCTTGCATACTTGAGTGAGTTTGACTGGGAAGGACTGTGGATGATGCAGAGTAGACCACCGAACAGCTATGGTCCATTGCAGAACACTCAAACAGAAATGGGCCACAGGAACTAAGGTTATGGCTGCTGCCATAAAACCTAGAGTCTGAAGGACAAGTCTGACTTGGGGAGAATGGTGAACAAGAATTTGCTGTATATGAAACTTGATTGTGTCTACACGATGTGTAGGAAGGGAGGCTATCTGACTTACTGTATTCAGCTGGGTACCTATGAACTCCGGCTCTATATAGGTTGTAGATGAGCTTTGGAAGTAGTGACTGAAATGCCTTTATCAAAGCTGGAGCAAATAGTCCCTGGACTGCTCTAAAAGATGCTTGTTTGGGGCAGTGAGGAGCCAGTTGTCTAGATATGGACACACTCAGAATCCCAGCAGTCTTAGCTGAGCTGCTACCACTGCCATACACTTGGTAAACACCCTTGGGGCTGTGGTGATACCAAAGGGTAGGACTCTGAACTGGTAGTAACTAGCTTCCAGCTGAAAGTGCAGAAATCTTTGGGATCATCTGTTCATCTTGATGTAACAGCACATGTCCTGAAGATTGACTGAGCACATCCGATCATCCTTGCATGAAAAGGTCAGAATGGACTGAACCGTGACAAGTCAGAACTTTAACTTCTTCACAAATTGGTTCAGGGTGCTTAGATCCAAAATTTGTCTTAGGTTTCCTGTCTTCTTTGGTATCTTGAGTAAGTCCTGAATCCTCTTTCATCTGGTGGAACCTCCAGGATGACTATTTTGTCTAGCAGCTTTTGAATCTCTTGAGCTGCAGCTTCTCTTTGACTGGGTGGGATGTTGGGAAGCTTTCTTCTTTTGATTGGGGGAATCTGGAAAAACGGTATGAAATAATCTCTGGATATAATTTTTGGCACCCAAGAATCTTTTATTATTGAAGCCCAGGCATCTGGGAGCAAAGACAAGCACCCCCCCCCAAATGTCTCCAGAGATTGGCAGTCAGACAACCCTTCAGGAGCACTAAAAGGGTTTACCCAAAAATAGAATCCTAGAAACCCTGGTTTTGCAGGCCTCCCCTGCTGAGGGGATGGGATGGCATCTTCCATTTGAAACACCCCTGCCCCTGGAGGAGTTGGCTGTGTCTGAATCCTGGAAAGAGCCCTAGGAATTATGGAGCCATATTTTCTTGCCTCCTCTTTGAATCAGGGAAAAGGATCATTGAGGGGTAGAAAAGTGTATTCCTACAGCAGCCAGGGTCTTTCCATCCTGTTCATGCCAGGAAAGCATTTCTTTCACAGAAGGGCCAAACAAAGATGTTCCATCAAAGGGAGTGTAACTTCTCCACTGTATGTCAGTAATCAAGCAGCCTGAATCCTCATCACTGTCAGTGGACTGGGACATTCACTTGAAATAGAAAAATGGATACACCCAGTATTGTCAGATGCAGACCTCTCTGCATCAAGCACAATTTCCCTTAAGAGCACACAGGGAACACACTCACCCGGGGCTGGCTTTCTCTCACTCTGTCTCTCCCCAGGTCCCCAATAAGGCTCCCCATTGGTATAGCTGCAAAGTTAAGTCCTCAGCTGAGTGTCCAAGCCAAGTCCTCCAGCAACCTCCCTGTGAAACCAGTGCTTTGTGTCCTGCTCCAAGTAGCTGACACACACATTTTTTGAGATGTAATTTTCACACACACATACCTGGGAAAGGCTGGCACAGATTACCTGCAATACCAACTTTGCCCAGACTATATGGTAGATTCACTGCAACCAGTCAATTACGTTAAGTCTCTTGCAAGTGTGCTCAATTACACTGACTGAAATTAATATTAATACAAATTGTAATATTGACCAAACAGCTACACTTTCAGGAGTGGCCAGTGTTATCACCAAATAAATATATGCAAATACTCTCAAAGCTTAAATATTTTCTAAAAGGAACAGCCACAATGCAAAGTTTAAATATATTTAATAAATAATAAAAGAACATGAAAATACTATCTATTTACAGTAAACACCAGAGTTTCAATCACAGCAAATATTAAAATAATACAGATGAATAGATTCACACAGTTACAGAAAAGCAGTACTTAACTAATTTCACTATATTTTCCTGACTGATTTGCAGAACTACTATCCCTGGTCAGTGGGTCTATATTAAGCCATCGAAATGGCATAACAGTGAATGCCGTTTCCCTGACACATACAGAACGAAATCTCACAACAGTGACAGCTCAGGTCAGCAATTTTTTTTTCCCAGGGGAAAAAATATCACCTGGCCTGATCCGTGCCATTGCCCTTTTACCCCACTGTAGTGCGATCTCATAGTTGGTATATTTAGTTAGGGGGTGCCCCACACACTGGGTGGTGTGGTGAAGCCCCCTAGTCTACTATGTTTTAAGTCATGTGTTGTGTTTTATGGTCTACCAATTTTTTTCCCTGGGAAAAAAATCGGTGACCTGGGGTTTTGCTGTTGTTGGATTTCGTTATTTTTGTGTTGGAGAAACAGCATTCGCTGTAATGCCATTTTGATAACTTAATACAGACCCCTGGTCACTTACTGCAGCAAAGCAAGATGAAGTAGGTGAGGGATCCTTCTATGTCAGATTTCCAAAACATAGTGCTTCTCAGACTTCAGTCTCCTCCAACATTAAAACATTTTTTTTGTACAAAATGACATTGCATATATCTGGTCATCTGACTTCTGGTTCCCATGCAATCCCCTAGTGCTAGAAGCTGTCAGGATTTATCACATAGGTGTCAATAATAGACACACACAGAGCCTTGCTAAGATCTGCTGCAATTCCTGGAAGTCATAAAACCATAAAACACCTACACTCTTCCTACAGGAGCTAATAAACCACACTTCTTACAAACACTGCTTCTCTGGCTTCATTGAAAACTGTGAAATAACATCTTTATGGCCTAGGCCCAGTAATTTAATTTCTTACTAATTTCAAAGTATGAAATTAACATCTTCTATTCTAGTATACTCTGTTAAAATGTATACATTTAAACAGTTATAATAATACATGTATATTTCTTTTCTGTCCAGCAGAGCACACTGTTGATACATTTTTACCACAAGCAACTTTACAAATATATTTTTCAACACAAGCATTTCTACAGATCAATTTGATATACAAATGATATATAATTCTTTTAAAAAATTCCAGCTAGCTGTGCTGCATATGTTACATAGCCACTGCCCTACTTCTCCTGGCATAGCTGGCAATACCTCCTATCGTCACAGGGAGCATTGATGAAATAAGACTTGAAAGGCTCCACAAAGTCACATGACCATATCCAGGCATGTTTCCTACAGGGTATATACGAAACAGCAGCCCATGAGGTATCCTCCACAGCATGGGATACTAACCTTATGGATGCACTAGAAATGGCTAATAGAGTGGGACAGCTGTGAAGAGGACCTCTTGTAGTACTCCACAAACATGGATTCTGAGAGGGATGTGGAGAGTTCCTCGGTAAAATCCCACTGTGGTCTTGTGAAGTACACTAAATTATTCAGGAATCTCAACGCAAAGGTCACAGAAGCAAATATGTGCTTTCCAAATCTGTCCAGTGCCCTGGACTCTCCATTAAGGGGATAAACAGAGGAGCTCTGCTTCACTACCTCCTATTTAGTGGCTGCCACCACAACCACAGCATCAGCAGGGACTCCTTTGCTCCACTGGGTTCTGTCCATTGGTGGTGTTAAAACTTTTGACTGGGCATCAGGGAATTGGTTTAATAGAATCTGGTTCCTTCCATGCCCAGTGAAAGATTAAATCAAAAAGCTAATCTGCCAGGGGAGTCACCCAAGACACAGTTAGGCCAGAACCAAAAGCTTCCAGGAAAAACTGACTCCTCTGTTGAGGGAGTATCTGAAGACCATCCACCTTTTTGTTTAAGAATTTCCATCATGTCTCCGAACAAGATGTCATCTGATGGAAATCTTAGGGACCCTTCCTCCTCATCTAAGTCAGTATCTTCAGTGAGAGATTCCATGGGGGAATATATGTGTCTCCTTTTGCACATTCCCTTGTGGGGAACCTCTTCAGTGGGATGATCTGGACAGGTATCCAAAGAGAGGGGATGTTCCTCTATGGGGACTGTCTGGATGCAAGATGGTACAGGCTGTTACTGTGAAGTAGGTCTGATAGGATCTGAGCTCAGACTAGAAGGGGGAAGGGATGTCGGATCCAAGGATGAAAGAGTAACTGAATCTCTTGGTCATGAGAAAACCTTATCCACTACCTTGAAGGCAGACAGACTAGGAGAAGCCATGGCTGGCCACACTGGAGCTGAAACCTCTGAAGATGCCAAGCCTCAATCCTACCCAGATCCTTGCTTTGAGGAATTAGTCAGACCCCAAGTTATCCAACACTGATGCTTCCAAGGGCAAGGAATCAATAACATCAGACTGGAATACAACCCCCCCCCGGATCCAGTCCTGATGCTTCAGCTTCGAGACTCATCCTGAGCCAAAGGAATCACAGTGAAACTAGTCAGGGAGGGAGTAGGAGGTGAAGACCCAGTCATCTTCAGATCCAATGGTGGCACTCTCAGGGCTCTTAGATCCAATGGCTCTGAAACTGTGGGATGGATCAGAGAAGGAGATATAACTATATGAGAAGTGGACAGGAGGCTCATGGATCCAACAGGAGATGGACACAGATCTGAATCTGAACTCTGAGGAATTTCCTCATCATCCTATCCACGTCAGCTTCTGACATACTTCTGGAGGACTTAATGGAAGAAGTGGTTGATCGAGGTCTAGGTTCTCTCTTTGGCATCCCCTGGAGGAAAGCAGAATAGAGCCAAGGAGAAACTGGCTCGATGTTGAACCTTGGAGAGTGGGTTTGAGGAGATTTAGATGAAATAACAATCTGATCCCAGGGCATGGGATCCAACTGTTTCTTCATAAGATGCAATGAATTTCGATGTGACATTTTCTGAATTTTTTGTGGAGGCTTAGATGAAGACAGAGCTGACAGAGTTTTCCTTTGGAAAATGGGTTTGGGATCTCTTGTGAAATTCCTTCTACTCCAAAGAAGCTTTCACAGATCTGCTGGGGGTTTGAAGATGAAGAGGAAGAGGGTAGCAGCATACCATTAAATGCCAACTTATTAAGTCTGTCACTAAGTGCTCTCAAATTAAATGCATCACAAATGGAGCAGTCAGTGCTGAAATGTACCGCTCCAAGGCAGTAGATGCACTCCCTGTCGGCATCAGAACTGGGATCTTATGCCCACAGGGAGTGCACTTTTTAAAGTCTTTTTTTTTTCTGCCATATTAAGAACAGGCCTTTAAAAAGGGGAGTTAAAGAAAATGGAACAAAAGGAAGAACAACTTTTTAGAAAGTTAAAAGAAGAAAAGACAGGTACCAGCTATGGTATGTTAGAAACTACGAAATGGTGGAGAAATATAAATGGAGTGATCTGAAGAAAAACTGTGTATAAGAAAAAAAAAGGAGATGGAGGAGATAAAGGAATACAAAAGATGGGAGGCAAAAGGAGGCAATTACTCACAAAACTGTAAAAACTGCAAAAAAGTATCATAGTAGCTCTCAGAGAGGGCTTTGCATCTCTGCAAAATGGGTCCAAATGAGATCTGAGGTACTGTTAGCTGACTGGTACATTATGGGTACAGGTAAAAGCTTGAAAGTTGGATCCGAAAGTCTAGTGTATGTAGACAAGTCATATCCGAGGTCAGATCTTGTACCCACACACTCAGGAAGAATGAAAAGGACAACATCAGATTACTAAATTATAAAAGTAATGAAATTAAAAGGATTACAGGTGATTTGTTTTAACTCATCTGTTTCAGAGGAGAAACAAATCACTTTCTCATAATGTTCTTCTTCCCATTTAGTATAATCCAGCAAACTCATATAGTCTGTAGATTATTGTAAATGAATTCATTTTTGAAAAAAAAATATTTGAAAATGAATGGACAGCTTATCACTGTGAACAATAAATTAAGCTGGGTATCAGCATATAAAAGTAAAATGAAATAAAATTAATTTATTCTGATTAGGAAAACAGAGGTGAAATATCAGACTTAGATAAACAATTGCAAAAAAAAAGAAGTCATGCAGAATTTAAACAAATACATACCAAGGTACGATAACAACGATCAGTAAGTGGAGTAATGACAAGTCGTGGAGAGTTCCCAAGGTACTCATAGGCATATTTAACATTGCAATTGATTATACGAACACGAGCATTTTCATTCTCCCAGTAATACCTTAGCTGTGCAAGCCACTGGAAATCTGTTTCATGCATGACTCCTAAATACACAACACAGGATAGTAATGCAAATCTTCTTGCTTATATCAAATCTCTATATTTTATACATGCAACATTTGAAGTGCAAACATACAGAACTGATAAAATGTCAAACATGAGACAGGTCAGACAAAACAGTATATACAACTACAAACGACTTTGCAGAAAAACAAAAAACAAAATCACTGGCACAGATCTAAAACACTTTAAATTCTCTATTGCCTCGGTACAATACCTTCAAGGAGTAATACAATAAACCAAAAAACAGTGCTTTATATACAAAACCAAGAAGACAATTATTCAATTATGCAATTACTTAATTAAATAAAACATCTCAAATTAATCTCCACATTTAGTCCCACAAGAACAATTATTGCAACATAGAGTTCCAACAGTCACCGGAAAATTACTAATATTAACACTCGGTAAAACAAAATGACTATGCATTAGCATGTTCTTAAGGTTTTTCCCATGTCTATATGACATTAAAGGTTGTTTATTCAATATTTTATATAAATCTTTGTCCTTCAAGAGAAAATTTCAGTAATATTTTAATATTGTACAAATTTCTTCACTTTTGATATTGTACGTAGAGACAAAGTACATTTGTTCTCTCCCCTACTATTCCAACTACTATTATATGTCCTACTGTGTTTCCTTCTAGTTATATTTTCATCTGAATCCAACTCTAAAATTTTACATATGGCTTCATTTGTCACATCCATATTGTACACCCTATTATGAAACATATTTGCAGAATTGTCTATCTCATTTATTAAATTTTCCTTAACATTACAAATTCTACATAGCCTCAAAAATTTGCCATAAGGTAATGCTGACAAAAGATGCAGGGGATGACAACTAGTAGCATGTAAGTACTGGCTCCCATCCAGAAATTTATTGTGTATTCCAGTATAAATTTCACCACTGTCCGTTCCATAATGAGTTAAATCTAAATAAGTCACTCTGCACAAAACAGCATATACATACTAGTTTATTCAAACATATAATGACTTTTTGTATACTTCCAGTTACACTCACAGCTCCTTATGGCATCCAGACCTTTTTTGGGTCTGGGTTCTTTAACTAAGTGGCTCACCAGCTAACAACTGGTAGTATTAGAAAGGGCAGGGATTTATTAATAAAATTACACTAAGATTGTTAATCTACAGGACTTACAGAATCGCTACACTCTGATCAACAGCTTAATTTCAGCTCTTCCAGTGTGAAAACATAAACTGAGAAATAAAAGCCAGTGATATTGTCAACTTGAGTAAAATTCAGCTACTGGCTAGTAAGTACACTACTTGGATGCCAGCAAAGAAGAAATTTAGAGAACCCAGAAAATAATCAACCAGAAAAGATAAAGAGAAATCACTGGCTATGAAGAATCCTGCAGCTGTTCAGCAAAAAAACAGTTCAGATTTCAGCTTTGGTACAAACAACGGCTTCCAATAATTTACAGGAAAAAATAAATCAAATGCAGTAAGGTAATTAAAATAAATGAAACACTGAAGGAATAAAGGAATGGGTCAACTCAAATAACACAAGGCTGTTAAAAATAGAAGAAGCTTTAACTAGCTATTCAGATGAACTGATAAAACTGCGAAAATCAGATGGTGAATGAAGAAAAGGCTGGCTGAGTATGAGGCTTCACAAGAACATCTGTTTCAAAAAATGGTAGAGTTAGAAGAGAAAGCACTCAGATTAAAGTTGAGATTTTCTTCTGTGCCAGAGAAGCTGGAAGGAGCAGATTGTACTGATTTTATAAATACACAGATAAGCAATTGGAATGGTATTCCACAGCAGAATTTATTAAATGAAAGATCACATGAAGTATATGCTCCAAACCTGGCCAAGAGAAAACAGCCAAGACCTGTAATAGTAAAACTGCAATCATATCATTAGAAAGAGTTAATCCTGATAAAACTGTGGCAGAAGGGAAAGTGTTAAAACTGGACACAGAAGAGTGTTTGTGGAAAATGATTATTCACTGTACACCAGGCAGAAGAGAAGGGACTTTATCCCAGCAATCAGAGAATGTCAAGAGGGAGGCGAGAGATTTAAGCTGCTGTATCCAGAATATTTTTTAACATGAGCAACAACAACTGCAAGAGGAAGTTCACCCCGGGGATCACTCCAGTGGCTCTACTTGATAGAGGCACTGGGAACTAATGTCGGGCAGCACGATGCCAGGGCACATCTATGGGCTAGGCTTGTAAAGGCTCCAGGGCCATTAGCCTAGTACATATCTATGAACCTATGAACTTGAGGATCAAACCAAAAACAAACTGGTAAAATGACAAAAAGGCAAGCAGGCTGTAGGTACACCATACCACACAGTTTATTTTGTGCGCTTCCATCAGAGTCAATGCTCCAACTTCTTCAGACAAAACCAAGACAACAAACCAACACTTATTTTAATAAATTTGCTTAATTGCTTAAACAACCATTGCTAAACAGGTTTTTTTGGTATAAGTGTGGAAGTTGCCCGCAATGCAAATTTATTAAAACGGGCAATAAACTTCAGATTAGGGACAGAACCTACACTATAGAAGGCAAGTCTAATTGTGACACCAAGTTTATGTGGCATTGTGTGAATTATGCACATCATACTATATTGGTAAAACCGAAAGAAAAATTAAACAAAGGATATATGAACACCAGAATAGTATACACAAAAATATAATCACAAATGCGTTGGCAAAGCACATTTTACAACACCATACACATAAGTTCCAGTTTGCTGTGTTACAACAGGTTGAACACAATATGAGAGGAGGCCCATGGGAACTTAAACTAGAGGAATGTGAGCTTATGTGGCAAGTTTGTACATTTGCGCACATACCACCGGGCCTTAATGAATATGCATCAATTAAGTGCCTATTAAAGCTTAAAGCACTTGCTAGGTAGTTTTTAAGGCTGGTGGTTTTATAATTATAATCACAATTTTATTTATTTTTTAGCAAATTTGGAATTTGGATGGGGATTTGTGGCATGGTTCGCTTTTTCTAATATAGTGTTTTACATATTATGCGTATATTTAAATATGAGTCCACTTGGCTGAATCTGTTGGCTTTTGATTTAGTAATAACAATATTTAATAATGGTTTAATAACTCTTAAATATTTGCATCAATGATTGTTCATCTATTCTAGTATCCTGCTTCAATTATTTTTTATGTACTTTCTTATTTATTTTTTATAGCTACATATTGCATATATGTTACATAAGGTTTTAAATAATATACTTTTTATTTGTTTTTATATGTATTGTATAAGGTTTAAAAATTGTTATATAAATTATAGCTACATATAGAGGTTTTTAATTAATTTACATGAATAACAGGTTTCATTTAAAAGAGCATTTATTCCATTTGTTTTAATTGAACTTAATTGGAATTATATAAAGTGTTGATTTGTTGTCTTGGTTTTGTCTGAAGAAGTTAGAGCAATGACTCTGACAAAAGCGCTCATAAGAAACAGTGTGGTGTACCTACAGCCTGCTTGCCTTTTTGTCGTTCTACTAGTTTGTTTTTGGTTTAGAGTTGTAAGTCGTTTTTCAGATGGCAAGCGGTGTTGGTGTATCATCACAGTCTTTGTTTTCGCAACAAGACAACAGTATGTCAAGTGCACGAAGTGCTACCACTGAGGTGAGTGCCGTTGGTAATTTGACTGCCTTGGTGCAGGAGTTACTTGATCATGTGGATACTTTATTACAATGTATGGATGAAAGAAATAATTTTGGTGCTCAAAGATTAACCGGGTCAGTAACCAACCACCCGGGTACCAGTGGACAGATTCTCACATTCTCCGAGGTGTCAAGTGCAACGTTGAGAGCATCTCTTAACCAGCGAGATCCGGTGAACAGTAGGTCATGCACAGATGATAGGAACAGTTTATCAGCTGTTGAACAAGGACAGGCATCAAATGTAATGAGGGCTGATTCCGTTCCTTCTATGGCAGAATATTTGAGAGCCTCTTCATTTTTTAACATTGTTACAAACACTAACATGACTTCTGGACGTGATAATCCTACTACTTCCATTGTAACACATCTTAATGAATTTGACCAGAAGCTTTACAAATGTCGAAAATTACAATTGGAGGTGTCATACTTCCAAGAATGTATTTCTAAAAAGATTGTTCCCAAAGGGTTACGCCAATGGCACTATCCAGTTGGGTTGGTTAATAATTCTTTGTTCCATCAGGAACTGATTGCTTTGTTTGACCAGCAAGGGGCAGAATTTCTACAAATGCTGATCAAGCATTATGTCCTACAAATTGAGACACTTAAAGCCGAGTTGGAAATCTTGGAACATACCATTACTAGAAATGCACACTTTGCAAGGTATAGGTTCAAATATGGGCACATTTTTACAAGTATAGACTCTAGCCTGGCAAAAGCTGTTGACATTAAAAGGAAGAAGATTTTGAGGGACATTAACGATTATTCTAAGGGCTTTGCTTATCCTCCATCTCCGGAAGTGACTAAGCCCATTGAGAATGCACAAGACTCACTCGGGCAATGCCTATCTGATGACGCTGAGAACACGAATGTTGCTGCAAGCATGGATAATGAAGAGCTACAAGCACAAACACCTCCTGCACGGTGCAGTGAATGAATTAGAAACAACCAGCAGCAGATGAACAGTTGTCAACAGGGAGAGGCATGAATAACAACAATAACAATAACAATAACAGGAATAATAATTGAGGTTTTCAGGAGTGCCGAGGGAACCAACGCAACCAATGGCAGAACAACAGAAATCAGGGGCAACAAAGGAGATGCCAGAATCGGCGGAGGAGATGATCCAGGACACTTTATAAATTCTTGTAAGTTCAGAAGGGGATTTTAAAATCTTCAGTTTTACTTCCTTAAATATTGACAATGAGATGGTTAATGAGTTTGCTAAAGGGCTCTCTTTTGTACCTGACAGGAGGGCCGACTTGGTTAGGACTATTCTTGATTTGAAATTTGACAAGTCTGATGGGTGCCACTTCTTCCCTCATAAACAGCCTAAGAGTATCTAGTCTATTTAACTCTCCCCTTCAAGAGTCTCTGGCCATTTTCGAAAAAGTATGTGAAATGGATCTGAGAGCATTGCTGTCTAATAATTTTAATAATATGAATGCAAACAGAAATATTTCCTCTGAGGAATTAGATTTTGTGAATTTGTTGAACATGTGTAACATTAGAGTCATGAAGCCCGATAAGTGCGGAGGGGCCTGGTCTTTATGGATCAGACTGAATATGTTAATAGAATGGTTGAATATCTTGACAGTGATGTGTATGAGCATGCCAGCTTAAATTAAGTTATTGGTGCTTATAGGAAGATCAACAGAATTTTAAATGATTTGTTCCTGGAAGGGAGCATTGACATAGATACACTTCAAAATTTGACAGTGCCAGCACCTATAATTCCTACACTTTTTGGTTCCCCAAAAATACACAAAAACCTCAGCAACCCTCCAATTTGACCCATAGTGGATGGGAGAGGGTATATTACGTATGCAGGTGCCAAATTAAAACCTTGCATTAAAACTGAACCACAAAATTGTCATGATTCATGGAGCTTTCTAGAGAGTATAAATACATTGGAATTTAATGAGAATTTTACTTTCCTCATGGTAGATATTATAGGTTCATAGGTAGGTACTAGGCTACTGGCCCAAGGGCCTACGTAAGCCTAGCCAACAAGGTTCCCTGGCTTACGCCACCCAAGAAAGTTATTTTCCTGTGTCACTGTCGAGCAGAGACACAGAAGTGATCCCCGTGGTGTATTTCCTATTTCCCATCCACTCATCAAAATTTTTCTTGAAGAATGCTAATGAAGAACTTTGCTTGACATAGATGGGTAGCCTGTTCCAGAGTATGGGAAGTCTCTGGGACAGGAATCTATCCCTCCAGCATGTCATGTTTATTGGGGTGACAAGGTTTAGGTCCCTAGAGCATGTAGCTCGGAGGGATTGGGATTTCTTTAGGTGTAGCATGTCCAACAGCCCTGGGTTTGACATAGCTTTATATGTTAGGCAGAGATCACCTCGAAGTAGGCGATATGCTACGGAGTAAAGCTGGAGTTTTTTGAGGCGGTTAGTGTAGGGCATTTGTTTGAGACCAGTAATCCTCTTTGTGAGGTACTTCTGTGGCCTTTCCAGCTGCTGCAGATGTCTTGTGAGGTACATTCCAAAAGGGGCGTTGTACTCTATAATGGGTCTAATGAGTGTTGGTAGAGGGGAACAATGCCCCTTTTTTTCCTGGATGAGAACCCTTTTATGAATAGGTGTGCCATGTAGAAGGACTTCCTCACTACTGTGGCGATGTGACTATCAAAGGAGAGACTACTGTCCACCTGGGTCCCAAGGTCTCTTATCACACATTCGGTGTTAAGTAGATTGCTGCCTATGTGGTAGTTCATGGGTACAGAGTTTTTACCAAAGGGGATGACACTGCACTTTTTGGCATTGAGCTAAAGGCCATGGCTCTGACACCAGGCATCTGTCTCAGCGAGGCCCTTCTGTAGGATGTCTACATCATTTGGGGACAATGACTATGTCTCCTAGTTTGCAGTCATCTGCGAACTTTGTTAGCCAGAGGCCTTCTGTGTTAGTCTGTACTTCAGAGAAGTAGACACCAAACAGGAGCGGTCCCAGGACGTAACCCTGTGGTACTCTACTTGTCACTGCTTTGAGGTCAGATTTGGAGTCTGCAACTTTTATAGTGTTGGTTCTGTCAGTGAGCCAGTTGGCAACCCATCTTGTGACGTAGGGATTTATACCTAGTTTAGTGAGTTTAGCTATAATTCCAGAATGGGGGATGATGTCAAAAGCCTTGGCGAGGTCAAGATAGGCTGTGTGAACCACCTTACCCTCATCTACGGCTTTGGTGACTGCCTCAAAGAAGCCGATCAGGTTCAGAAGGCATGATCTGCCTTTCACAAACCAGAACTGGGTGGGATCCAGAGTTTGGAGGTTACCAATGTCTTTGTTTATGAGTTCCATGATGATAGATTCCATGACCTTGCAGACCAGGCTCGTCAGGCTAATAGGTCGATAGTTCCCAGGATCAGTGGTGGCTCCCCCTTTGTGGAGTGGGATAACTGTTGCTGTGCGCCATTCAGTGAGCAAAAAGCTTGATGCAAGGCTATTCTTGAACATGGTACTTAAGTGGGGAGCCAGTTCATTCTGAAGTTCATGTAAAACGCAGCCTGGGATGTTGTCTGGTCCCATGGATGCTGTGTTTTTGGCTTTAGAGAGTGCAGCTTTTACCTGTATAGTTGTGATTATAGGGACTCTGCATTCTTCCTGTACAGATATGGGCCCTTTAGGGGGTGGGGGTGGGGGGTAAGGTTAGCAATGAACCTATCTACCAGGATGTTGGCAATATCAGTTGGTTCTGTAATTTTCGTGCCTTTGTGCTGTAACTCAGAGTGTTGCCATCGAGATATTTGACATAGCTATAGAATGCTTTGTGGTTGTCCTTAGAATTAGTGGTGATTTTGTTTTCGTAGCTAGCTTTGGAGGATCTTATAAGGGATCTCAGCTTTTTACTGAGGCTGACCAGGAAGCTCCTCCACTCATGGGATTTTACTCTCTTTTGCAACAGTTTCTTCCTTCTGTTATACAGTTTAAAGATCTCTATACAGTAATACCTCAAGAGCTAGGTATTGAGTGGGTTAGAGAATTTTTGATTATGAAAGGAATGGATGGTAGAGACATTTATGTTATTATGTTAATTTTCTGTTTTTCAATGGGAAATTATTTTTACAAAAAACAGGAATTGCAATGGGATCGCCCTGTGGTAGTAGCTTCGCTAACTGCATCATGGCTTATTGGGAGAGGGTTTTTCTTTTTAACAACACACTGTTCAAGGATCATGTGGTTTGGTATACTAGATACCAAGATTACATGTATTTCATCTGGAAAGGCGAAACTGCAATAATAGAATCTTTTATTGTAGCCATTACTAAACTAACAGATTTTTTTGGAATTCACCTTCCAAGTGGGAATGGACTCCATCAATTTCTTGGATGTAAATTTATCAAAGGACAGGGTTAATAGTAGATATAGGACCACCATATATAGAAAACCAACCTATTCGAATGCATTTTTGCATTTTACAAGCAGCCATCCCTATCACCAGAAAAAGGCGGTTGTAAAAGGACAGGTGGTAAGGGCCGCTAGGATGGTTTCTGCTGACAATGATTATATAATCGAATGTGATCTGTTAAAATCTATGTTCCTTAAGAGAGGCTACCCACTAAGCTTTCTCAAAATATTTTTCAAGAAGTGAACACTAAGAGGATGTCAGGTTATTTTAGACCAATAGTGCAAAAAGGATATGAAGTAACGCAGAATGGAACTATTGTAGAAGCAAGCCGGAAGAGGGTGGACCCAATTCACAATGCAGGGGGTAGCTTTCTTGTTACTTACTCAATGTATTCTAAGAACATTAAGGGACGTTTTTGTTAAGAATTGGGCAATAATCTTGGAAGATAACAGTCTTAACAAAATATTGGAGGCAATTCCACGTTTTACTTATAGGAGGGGACCCAACAAGAACTGTCTTTTAGAAAAACAGAGGAAAGTACATAAAGTTTTTTGGTATGAGTAAGTGTGGAAGTTGCCCGCAATGCAAATTTATTAAAACAGGCAATAAACTTCAGATTAGGGACAGAACCTACACTATAGAAGGCAAGTTTAATTGTGACACCAAAGGGGTAGTTTATGTGGCTTTGTGTGAATTATGCGCATCATACTAAAAATTAAACAAAGGATATATGAACACCAGTATAGTATACACAAAAATATAACCACAAATGCGTTGGCAAAGCACATTTTAGATCACCCTACACATAAGCTCGAGTTTGCTGTGTTACAACAGGTTGAACACAATATGAACGGAGGCCCATAGCAACTACAGGAATGTGAGCTTATGTGGCAAGTTCGCACATTTGCACACATACCACCGGGCCTTAACGAATATGCATCAATTAAGTGCCTATTAAAGTTTAAAGCACTTGCTAGGTAGTTCTTAAGGCTGGTGGTTTTATAATTATAATCACAATTTTATTTATTTTTTAGCAAATTTGGATGGGGATTTGTGGCATGGTTCACTTTTTCTAATACAGTGTTTTACATATTATGCGTATATTTAAGTACGAGTCCACTTGGTTGAATCTGTTGGTTTTTGATTTAGTAATAACTTAATATTTAATAATGATTTAATAACTCTTAAATATTTGCACCAATGATTGTTCATCTATTCTAGCATCCTGCTTCAATTATTTTTTATTTTCTTATTATTTATTTATTTTGTATAGCTATATATTGCATATATGTTACATAAGATTTTAAATAATATACTTTTTATTTGTTGTTTTTATATGTATTGTATAAGGTTTAAAATTTGTTATATAAATTATATCTATATATAGAGGTTTTTAATTAATGCACATGAATAACAGGTTTCATTTAAATGGGCATTTATTCCATTTGTTTTAACAGAACTTAATTGGAATTACATAAAGTGTTGATTTGTTGTCTTGGTTTTGTCTGAAGAAGTTGGAGCATTGACTCTGACGAAAACGCTCACAATAAATTATGTGGTGTGGTGTACTACAGCTTGCTTGCCTTTTTGTCGTTTTACCAACTTGAGGATCAAAGACATTTTTGAATACAAAACAGGATAAGGAGGAAATAAAAAAAGATATTCAATAAAAGGTGAGCCAGCAAATAGAAAGGAGCTCTGCTTTTCAGTCTTCTGACGATAAAGCTCATAGACAGACTTTGCCTGTGAAAACTTTTCCAATGTTCCAAAGTAAAATGCTTGAGAGACAGAAAAAAACACAGGAGTTGACTAGAAAAATAAAAGAGTACATTAGACTAGAACTGGAGTCTTGTACTGGGAGATGGAGACAAAATGTTAGATGACCAGCAACACTGAAATTAGTACATAAATGGGAGACTATAAATAACATTTGTGAAATACGGCTTTGCAAGAAGAAGTGGTTGAGAAAGACTGGATTATTGCTGATGTTGTTAAACTTGTGGGTGGACTATAAAGCATATAACCCACTTTATGTTATCATTGTTTAGAAAGACACTGAAAGGAAAAAGTAAATGAAAGTAAAATGTTTGTTCTTAGCAGTATTTGTATAAACCACTTCATGATATAAGCTGCATGTTATATAGTAAAGCAGTTTTGTATAGTGAGTAGTTAGGGCTATTTTAAATGTAGGGGAGTCTTTTCAGTGACTATTGTATGTGTTACAAATATCAAAGTAAACAAGTCCTTTTTTAGTTGTAAGAAGTATAGGCTTTACAGTATAACAAGAGAAGAAAGGCTGAAGAGAAGCAAGTTTAAATTGATTTGCTGTGATCCTGGGCTGCCAAAATGGGGTGTAAAATTGCACTGATTATATTACATGCAGATTTAAAATAATTTCACACATTACTGGATGTCTAGATTAATACTCTTGGCTTAAGCTATTGACAAGTGTTTTTGTAAGCAAGGAGACAAAATGATGAATGTCATGAAAAATGTTAAGCTTCTTACATCTGCAACGTTATTAGCTTGCATTTACCATTAGCATATCTTCTCAATGGGAGTCAAGAAATCTGCAGCTAATGGCAGTTGTATATTCTGATCTGAATGAAATTTAGAAAGATTCCTTTATGCATCTGCAGAGTTGTTAGCTGTGACTACTTTCACATGGAGATCAGCTGTCTGCAGGTGCAAGCAAATAAACATGAAAGTTCTAAGCATTCTTTCCAGAGGGAAATGCAGAATTTAAATGACAGTGACAAACAGTTCGGTGAAAGATAAAGTTTAAAATTTTGGAAAGTGAATAAGAGATAGCAGCCTCCTTTGCAGCTGCAATACATTAATGTACTTAATAGTATAGTGTACAATTTAGTTTTAGTTAAAACAGTGCACTTTTTCTTTGAACTTAATGTTTTCTGAAAGCATACAAGTTATTTTTCACATCAGGGAGGGGAATAGAGATAAGAAAAGAATAGACAGCAAGCAGTGTCATCGGGAACACAGGCTGTAACATGCACTTTAATAGGGGTCACCTTAATTTTAGGTTAGGTAATGCCAGCAAGTGCAGCTGTCAATTTGGGGCAACTGTCTCTATCTGGAGGGTTAAATTTCATCTTTCTAAAGATATGCATAGTTTTGTGTGTTTGTTCCAAGTTAATAGGGGTGGAGGTATTCTGAAAATCCATTTAGTTTTTTTTATTTATTTGAGTATTATCATTAAAACGAAAAATACTGAAAATATGACAAAGGTTCAAATGAAGATGAGAAGAAACAATTGAATAAAAGAAAAATGTAAATAGCCTTACAAGAATAGACAAAATGGAAAGAGTACTGAATTATATTAAAAATATAGCGTGCAAATAATTTCAGGAGACAGACTTGGAAAAAAAATGAGCATGTGAATTTGACGGGGTGTATTTCAGGATCCATATTCACCATAATGTCAGGAACAAATGAAAAGGGGAGTAATAATACTGAGCGCTAAAGGGGATCCAACAGTGATAGAAGAGGAGAAAAAAAGACAATAATGACAGATTTCTGGTAATAAGGGGCTACTGGCAAGGGAGGAGGATTACTTTGGCATGTATTTGTATTCCACCAAAAACTGTTATTATGAAGCTTAAGAAAAATTTGGAACAAATAATCGGCTTTCAGCAACGATAAGTACTTATAGGTGGGGACTAAAACTTGATTTGCAGTAGTCAGGATGTATTGGGGGACTATGAAGGGAAAATATAACAAAAAGGGTAGATTTCCAAAGAACTTTCAGAAAATATTTGGTATGGAAGATGTGAATTCAGTAGGAGAAACTTGGATAGAATTTACATGTGAATTCAGTAGTAGAAACGTGTATAAAATTTACATATTATGATATAATAAATTTCACAGGAACAAGTGCATTTAATTGAAAGCTTCAACACACATCCATTAACTAGTTCAGATCATGTACTGATAACTAAGATAAAAGATGAAGAGACACTGGTGTTACGCTGCCTACCTGTTAAAAAGAGAGGAATATTAGAAATTGGCAATGGAAATTATTTGAGAGTTATTAAGGAAGATAGAAATTTCTTCAGAAGGAATAGCTAGCGAGTGGGATAAGATGAAAATAGAGTTTTAAAATAGGGTAGAAACAGAAGAGAAAGACATATGATTAAGAAGTAACAGCAATTACTTACAGGGGCTGACAAAGGTTAAAGTAGGAAATCGCACAGAAAAAGTAAATGTACAACTGCAGAGCACTAAAAGGAAAATAAGGTAGTATTTGGATAATATGCATGAGTTTAGAAAAACTGTTGTTAAGTAACTATTTTTGCTAACTCCAGAATACAAAAACTTTTATCACAGTGACTTAGGCAACAGAAAGGAGACAGAGTTGTCATGAAACTTAAGAAGTCTATACCAAGAAAAATAACCAGAGATCATGTAGACAATTTAAAGGTATTTCAAAACTTTCTGAAAATGTGCATAAAGCAGAGAAATGTAGAAATCAAGTAAGAGCACAAATGGAAATATTTATTTAAGACTTAGTTATGCCAAGGTTACAGGTAGATGGGGCTCAACAACTAATAGTTAAGACAGAAGGAGAAGAGATAAAAACTGTGATTTATAATCAGTCTATAGGAATGTCTCTAGGAACCGACAGTATTCCTGTGAAACTTTGGAAGTTAGGAGGGAGGAAAGTGCTGGAGAGCTGGAAGATTTTGATTAACAGTATTTTAAAAGGAAGGGAAGCACCAACATCTTAGAAGAAAGCTGTGTCGGCTGTATTACCTAAAAATGGTAAATATTTTTCAGACTCAGCTTCATATAACTCCATTTCAGCTTTACAGACTTCACACTTCTAAAGACTAGTGTGGTTTCCTTTAAGGCCCCCGAGCCGGCGGAAAACAGTACTCAAGCCACTGAATCACTTACAAATGCCTTCTACCAGCACCTGCAGGACTGCATGGATAAGGCAATCCCAAGCAAAACAAAGACTCTTTGTACCAAAGGCAAGCGTCCAGTCTGGTGGACCCCAGCCATAAACAAACTCTACAACAAAAGGAGGAAGCTACTACAAGATAGAGCAAAATCCTTAAAAGGTAAGACACCCTTGATCACTATAAGTAAAAAACTAAGAGCTCTCATAAAATCATCCAAAGCAAATTTTGAGAGAAAAATAGCTAAAGACTCAAAAGACAATCATAAGGCCTTCTTTAGCTATGTTAGAAACCTGGGAGGAAACTCCCAGATATGCTCAGAGCTAGTTCAAAATGATGTGAAGATTACTGATCCTACAGACATTGCCAACATACTGGCTGACAGGTTCACTGCAAACTTCTCCGCCCCCGCCCCCCGAAAAGGAGAGCTATGCATCCCAAACGAGGGCAGCCCCCCAAACATCTCCAGCGCCCACGTGAGAACTGCTCTCTCCAAAGCAAAAAACACAGCATCCATGGGACCTGATGGTGTCCCCGGCTGTGTGCTCCACGAACTCAACGAGGAATTAAACCCACAGCTAGGACAGCTATTTAATCAAAGTCTTACCTCTGGATACGTACCCAGGGAGTGGCGCACTGCAACTGTGGTCCCACTTCACAAAGGCGGTGCCTCCACCGACCCTGGAAATTACCGGCCCATTAGCTTGACAAGCCTTATCTGCAAAGCCTTGGAGAGGATCATAATGGACCTCATAAATAAAGACATAGGGAATTTGCAGACTTTGGATCCAACCCAGTTTGGCTTTGTCAAAGGTAGATCATGCCTTTTAAATTTGGTTGACTTTTTCGAAACAGTCACCAAAGCCATGGATGAGGGAAAGGCAGTCCATACAGCCTACCTCGATCTGGCTAAGGCCTTCGATACAATACCCCACTCGGGTATCACTGAAAAACTCATCAGCTTAAATGTCAACCCATACATCACAAGATGGGTTGCAAACTGGCTGAGTGACAGAACCCACAGGGTCAGAGTTGCTGGCGCCATGTCAGACTCAAAGCCTGTCACAAGTGGTGTCCCACAGGGCTCAGTCCTGGGCCCACTCTTGTTTGGCATCTACTTTTCCGAAGTACAAGCAAACACAGGAGGGTTATGGCTGACAAAGTTTGCAGATGACTGCAAACTGGGCGCCATAGTAGAAAACACATCTGACACAGATATCCTTCAGAAGGGTCTCACAGAAACGGATAACTGGTGCCAGAGCCACGGCCTAAAGTTAAATGCCAAAAATGCATAGTCATACCCTTCGGGAAAAACAAGGTTACCCCTAGCTACCAAATAGGTGGCAATCCACTGAGCACAGAAGAAGTTATCAGGGACCTGGGGACCCAGGTTGATAGTAGTCTGTCATTCAACACCCATGTAGCTAAAGTAGTTAGGAAGACCTTCTACATTGCCCACCTTATCATGAAGGGATTCTCATCTAGATCAAGGGAGGTCATAGTCTCCCTTTACTCATCACTCATCAGACCAATGATTGAGTACAATGCCCCATTCGGAATGTATCTGACCCGACACTTGCAGCAGCTGGAGAGGCCACAAAAGTTCCTCACCAAAAGGATAAAGGGTCTCAAAAATCTGTCCTATGCTGCCCGACTGAAAGAACTCCAGCTCTATTCAGTCGCCACCGCTGCTCAGAGGTGACCTTTGCCTAACATACAAGGACATGTCAAACCCAGATTTGATGAATATGCTTCACCTCAAAAAATCTAGATCCATCAGAGCCACAAGGGCGGGAGACTTAAACCTCGACACGGCTATTAATAGGACGTGCTGGAGGGATAGATTCATCACTCAAAGACTCCCTATGCTGTGGAACAAAATCCCGGTACATGTGAGGCAGAGCACCTCGCTGGCCTTGTTCAAGAGAAATCTTGACCAATGGATGGGAGATCGCAGATATACCCCAGGGATTACCTCAGTGTCACTGCTCGACAGAGGCACAGCAAAATAATGGGTATAGTTCCCCATACTAAAGGGGTGGCGTAAGCCACAAAACGATGGGCTAGGCTTGTAAATGCCCTCGGGCAGATAGCCTAGTATGAACCTATGAACCTATGAACCTATTACAAAGTGTTTATGTCTATACTATCTAAAAAATGACAAAGGTATTGCCAAAACTGTCTGATATGGAACAATGTGGTTTTGTGGAGGGAAAATAAAGATTTGACAGCATTAATAGAACAATGATGTTCCACGGGGAAGCAGAATGTAAGAAAATATGTTCTTCTTGGGTCTTCATACACAGAAAACATTTGACAGACTAAGCTGGGTTTTTATGAGCAGGGAAATTTAAGCATTTGCATTCCCTGATAAAATAATATGGTTTATTAGAAGAACATATGAAGGATCAGTGGCAAGAATTAAAATGAGAGGCTCTCTCCCTGATAAGCTGTATTTGAAAAAAGGAACCAGGCAGGGGAGTCCTCTTTCCCCTGTTTAGTCTGCTTTATATTTAGAGCCATTGGCAAAGAAAATAAAGGACTTGGACATTCAAGGATACATCTGAATACATTTGGTAAGGTAATCAAGAAAAGTTGGCTTTATTTGCAGATGGTACTATTCTGTACCTCATAAAGCTAGAAAAGGACATCTCAGTGTTGTGGAATACT